>NC_068412.1:3127242-3307242 GCF_023724105.1 Carassius gibelio | reverse complement strand
GATTCCAGATTTTCAAATAGTTGTATCTCAGACAAATATCGAACCAGACATCAATGGAGGGATGATGTGTATTGTTTTGACCGTGTGACTGGTTTAGTGCTCCAGGGTCTCATGTGTGTGTTCTCGTTCTTCCAGATAAGAGGGTGAATCAGATGCAGATCTGCAGAGCCGAGTACAGAGCGATCGGGAGATTCGTGGAGCAGCTGCGACCCACGAGACAGAGCATGAAGACACTGCAGACTCAGTTCCCTCAGTGAGCTCCATCACACACACACACACACACACACACACTGGTGAATCACACACACACACACCCCCACACTGGTGAATCACAAGTGAAACCACAGCTTGCTGTAAGTCGTGGACACACATTATCATAGGGATGGGTGATATATCGCATGCGATCGTCACGCGCATTTCTTCAGTAAAGCTGGTTCTACTAAATGTCCATCACATGCTTTCAAATGGAGCGGCATTTAATAGACAGAGTCATAGATCACTGACAAGCTACGCAATATCACGTTCATTTTCCCAGATGAATCGCCTTTGATAATGAACGTGATATTGCGTATTTCTGTCTATTAAGTGCATTTGAAAGCAGGTGATGGACATGTAGCGCTAATCAGGAACTGGCTTTACTGGTGAAATGCGCGTTACAATCGCATGCGATAAATCGCTCATCTCTAAGTTATCATCATTGCGCTGCTGGAGTTTAAGGCAGGCTGGTTAAATATATTTGTGTGTTATTTTTGTGCTTTAAACACCAACTCATATATTATACATTTTCTCATAATAAACCGGATGTCCTTCTTACTAGGACTGCACGATTTGACCCTCAACAAAAGAGAGACAAAAGTGATTAAAATGCAAATTAAAGAAGAAAAAGATTTACTTTGATTTATTGTATGGCTGCCTAATGTGACCAGAGTTTTGTGATTACATCAATGTGGCTGTCAATAATAATAATAATAATAATAATAATAATAATGATAATAGTAGTAGTAATAACAATATAATTATTATTACAAAATAAAAATCTAAAAATGACAAAATAAAAACAAAATCAGGAATATTACTGTTTGATTAAGGCTGTACCGTTTGGCCAAAATGTTATGATTATATCAACACAGCTATAAAGAATAATAATAATAGTTTTATTATTGCTAATTAACAATATAAAAAAGACTAAATAACAAAAAATAATCTTTAAACCAGTGGTTCCCAACCTTTTTCAGCTCACGGCCCACTCAACCACACACATATGTTTGCGCGGCCCACTTCAAAAATAAAAAAATAACTGACCCCGCTATTGTTGGGTTAATAACTTCGTACTCCGAAGCTAGATTGTTAACTGTATTATTGAATGGACTAGGGCTGTGCGATATGGACAAAAAAAAAAAAAAAAAACCTATCGTGATTTCTTCGATCAATTTTGCGATTCTGACTAGAGCTGGGCGATATATCGAATATTAGCGATAGTATCGGAATAATTTTGACGACGATGTAAATTTTGAATATATCGGGAATATCGAATATTTCAAATTCAAGCATACTTTCCCAAAAGAACCCGCCGAATATCCAAAAAAGGAACCTGTTACTGCTCTACGCCCCTCTACTATGAGAGCTTAATGATAGCGGTTGCCAGATAACAAGAGTTTAAATCTCCGAATCAGAGCTGCACTGTTACCAGGATACATTTTCTGGCCGGTGTTTGCTTATTTGAAGCAATCTGGCAACCATGCACACGTGCTCACTCCTCATTGCGGAAGAGCTGCCGACGATAATCTGAAAACACTACCAAGCTGGAATTGAGCGATCTAATGAAAGCGTCGTTCAGCCGGTCTGTGTTCTGTCGTGAGATCTCAACTGTATTGTTTGCATTTGTGATCGCAAAATAAATGCACTTACTCGACCGCTGATGTTTGAATAGAGAAACATAGGCTATGGCCATTTGGAATTACTATTGGGGAATTTCACTGATATGTTTACCAGTTTCCATAATAGACAGAGAGAATGCAAAAGTCTTTGGTATTCATTTATATATATTAATATATAAGAAATAGCTATGTGCTTCAGCAACTAGCTCCCCATCTAAGAGGGTTTTTAATGTCAGTAGGAACATAGGTTCATGCCACAGAGCTTCTATTAAAACCACAGACAGTTGACAGATTTGTGTTCGTAGCTTAAAAACTTGTAAAAAAAAAAAAATTATTATAAAATACTTATCCCAGCTGCATAGTATAATTGTGAATTGCATGCACTAAAAAGTTGACCGAATGCACTTACTGTACTTAATTTGCACTGCTTCAGTTACATATAGGCCTACATGTATTCATTTAATAAAAAGCAGTAAGTGATCTCTTAGTCTAGATTTTTTTAACTGCTTAAATAAGCTGTTTAATCTAAATTGTTTTTTTTTGTGTTTTTTTTTTATGGGCAAAAGAAAATCCAGTTTTTTTTATTATTTAAATGCAAATGCAAACATATCGAGATATATATCGAATATCGTAAACATTTTGACAATATCGAGATATCATTTTTTTTTATATATCGCCCAGCCCTAATTGTGACACACACCGATATGCTTTTACTGTCATAAATGCATTCAGGATTAATTTGAAACATATTTCCAAAAGAAAACCAATTTCTTTTCGTCTCTAGAACAGACATAAGTAAAAATTATCACTATAGTAAAGGTGTAACAAAATGTATAGACTTAAAAAAAATAAAAAAATAAATAAATCCCGTGTCCAGGGACCTTTTTTTTCTTTTTTGCCATGCATTGCTCATAGAGCTCATTAATTGTAGCGGTGCCTCAGGTGTTTGCAGTGTGTATACAGTATGTGTATGCGGTCAACAGCAAGAGCGCATAAATATAACGCGAAAGCACATTGAAATAATGCACGAGCACGAATCTCTCTGTTCGCACGCAGATTTCCTTTGCTCTGTCACAAAACCGGTCGTGCTCGCTCAGATACACGCTGCTCTCGATAAGAGGAGAGAGTGTGTGCACTTAAAACGTGTCTCCTCTCACTTAAACTGCGTCCTGTGCACTCACAATTCTCTCTACGCTCATGTGCTAGATATGAATTATTTTTGCACGTTTTTATTTCTAGCCTTTTACCGCGTTAAATTATTTATTTTTTGTTATTTAATTATATATATGAAATGATGTTATTATGTTATGACTGAGACATTTTTGCATATAACAATATTATTTATTTTAATAGTAATTGGCGTCCCACCTGCAATACCACCGTGGGGGGCTGCGGACCACAGGTTGAAAACCACTGGTTTAAACAAAAACCTTTGGACGAAGCCATATAATGATGAGTTTATTTTGATGAATCGTGCAGCCCTACTCCTTACTGTGATGTTTTATTAGAGCAAACATCAAAACCTGACACATCTGAGCTCAACGCTGTATTTTATAACTCTAATCTAATAATCTGCAGTCAGATCGCAGTGTGAGTGTGAGTGTGAAGGTGTGTGTGTGTGTGTGTGAGTGTGTGTGTGTGTGTGTGTGTGTGTGTGAGTGTGTGTGTTCGTGGCAGTAAGAGCGTGTCTTTATTGAATGTAACACATGTAATCCCGTCAGACCCCAGAGACGGCGTCATTCTTCAGAGGTCACTTAGAGAGTCATATGAAGCAGCAGCTTCCTGTTTCCTGGTGCTGTAATCACAGATAGAGGACGTCCCGCAGGACTACGCTCTCACTGGCGTCAGCACTTTAGAGAATGTAGTGTTAGTCTCGTGCCCCAGATGTGCTGCTTTATATGCCACTGTCCTCCAGGAGTGTCCTGATATATGGCCTCGTTTGTTCGCGCTCGCGCTGTGTTTTGTCTTGCAGACAGGTCCAGCACTTAACTTTATTCTTCAGAGTACAACCCAAACCCAAGCTAAGAACACTGACCAGATCCAATATATTGTTTCAGCATCGATCACAAGATGTGTGATGTTCAACGCATTCAACTTTAGTTAATTCTTTATGAAAACGTTAATAACTAACTAGTTAACGCACAGGCCCCGCCCCCAGACCTGTACATCATCACACCTGTAAAGACACTGCAGCATTGTTGTGTCTCTGTTTAGTTTCTGAATGAATCCAGTGAATAATGATTCAAAGCCCATTCATAAAGAGAGCCGTTTACTGAATACTGAATGCATCGAATCAATAAACGACTCATAAAGACATTTACCGTCACCTGCTGGCAGTTTCAGTTTCTTATTTAGAAAAATTGGACTACTTTAAAGGGATAGTTCACCCAATTGTTTTTTTTTATTTATTATTATTACTTATTTATTTTGTGTAACTTGAAATGGTTATAATTTAATTCTATTTCATGAGAAACAACAACAACTGATGTTTCTCAAATCATCATCTTTTATTTAATGTTTAGTTCAATGTTCCCCAGGCTTTCTGTGTCATGAATGTTGATCAAACAACAAAACAGACAGGACAATCACTTTAGCGTTAACACAGTTTTATTAATTTAATTTATACCATGAAGACTGTGTTATTTTCCCTCTGAGGGACCTTGCTCACGTTGTGTTTCTCTGCAGTGGAAGTCTTCATAGTTATGTGAACTGAAGAGCAGGGAATGACAGAGTACCACAGATATATTTGTTACATTCCCATTTGCTCAAATATCAAAAGAACAACTGCACAATACTGTTTTCATGACTTTGAATCAAAGGAAATAAAAACTGAGCGAGACTGATAACTGCAGTCAGAAGAGAGAATGATGTCATAATTAAAGGGATAGTTCACCCAAAGATGTGATGCTTAGCTGCTCATCCCCAGGACGTCCAAGATGCAGGTGACTTTGTTTCTTCAGTCAAACACAAACTGAGATTTTTAACACAAACCGTTGCAGTCTGTCAGGAAACTTTCCAGGATTCTGTTGGTATCTATTGTGAATTTTTGGAAAGTTTCCAGAAATGTTCCACCCCTTTGCAACCCTACTGCAAAATCATCCTAAACAGTTATTTTCTTTTCCCCAAATAGAGCTATTCAAGTCATCTGCTGATTTTTATATCTATATTTTCCATAATGCAATATACTGTATATTGCATAAAAACAAAATATCGCAATGTGAGTTTTCTTCTTCAGTATTGTGCAGCCCTAGTTTTCTCACAATCATTGGGGCGCTCTGGAGGCTTCGTGATTGGGCTGGCAGGAATCTGGGCTCTTAAGACACAACATATTGACTGGGCCATCCATCATCTCTTAGCATGCGCTCAGGCCTGCCAATACACCCCCCCCACTCCATACGAGAGGCAGAGCAGGCCTCCCGAAATACTGCCGTCTTCTGTCGTTCCTCATCCGTTCTGTCAGACCGGCCCTGAGCTCATCCCATCTGCATGTTTAACCTCAGCCTGTCCTTACACACACACACACACACACACACACAGACAGACAGACAGACAGACACACACACACACACACACACCTATAGGTGCCATACTCATACTGTGATGTGTGTGGAATGTTTTGTTGAATATACAGTTTTTTGTTTAGTCATGTTATATAACTAAATGAGCAGCATCCAGACCAGCGGACGATAATGTTTTGTTTATTATAGTCACGCTGCAGTTTTGTGTCTGCTCTTTAAATGCGCTGGAGCTCTTTAAGGGAGGATGGATTCTGATTGGCTGTCAGTGTTCGAAAGTGATTCCAGCAAGGGTTATTATAGTTTATTACAACAAATATTAAAAACATAGAAAATTAAAAGAAAAACAAAATGACTGACATAAAACATGTTGTATAGTATGAAATATTCTGCAAGGAGCATGTCAATTTATGAGCTGTATATATGTGCTGTGTTTTGTGTTAAATAAATGCAGGCTTGGTGAGCAGAAGAGGGTTCCTTTAAAAACATTAGAAGTCATCTTGAACACACAGATGGTTAAATAGGTATAGACTGTAACATCCAGAAACTAATACAAATTAAAAATACACTACAAAATTACTAAATCTTTAAGTAAAATAAAAATGAAATATATTAATTTTGTTTAAATAAAATAAGAAATACAAATATTAATAAAAACTAGAATAGTCTTTCAGTAATACTAAAAACATTCCAGTGATACCATTCCACTGTGATATTGTCATTACAGCTTTAAACATCTTAAACCTCTCATAGAATGATTTTTCAGGACGATCTCATGTGAGATGATGAGGAAGAGGTGTTGCTCTGAGGTCTCCTCCAGTGATCTCCCTGATGCTCTGATCATCTACTGCAGCTGTCAGCTGGAAGTCCTCTGATAGGGTCATACTTCAACAATTAAACACATTCAGATGCTTATTTGTGTAAATACAGTGAGTGTTTTATTTGTTTGACAGTGATGACGTGTAATATCACAAGACTTTACTTACTCTCGTTTTGTGATTGAGAAAGTAAAGTGTAGTTGGTGCGTGTTGTGTTCCCAAATGCATGTTAAACTCACAGCGGACGCAGAGGAGCATGAAAACCACACGCAAATAAACACTGTGACTCTTCACAAACAATAGTGTATGGTGTGTGGAAAATAATGCTTCTTGAGCCTTACACCATGTAAACACATAGCGTTACACCAACTAATGTTCTGTTTAGCATCGTCATCATATGACACCTTTAATGCTTTAGTACAGAAAAAACAAAGAATTAAAGCATCTTTTACCATCAGCCAGGACACCCCAGAAACCAATGTCCGAAATCTAGCAACCTGATGACAGCATCCATTAGTCATTAAGATTAATAATCTTCTCTTCAATAAATGATAAACAAAAATGCTACTATTTACCCCCACCCCCCCTTTTATTTTGTTTATTCAACATATGAATACATATCTGATTTTAGATGTTAATATGCAGTTAATTGTGATTAAATGACATCTGTGCAGTCATTGATCTGAATAGATCCTCATGCGTCTGCAGCGTATGCATGTAAGCAGCGTATCCTCCTGTCAGGAGTCTGCCGGACGCTCCTGTAACACAGATGTTAGGAGTCATCTGTCATCCAGGCCTCGCGCGGCCCGAGCTCTGGCTGTTCTGGAGGGACGGGAATTGGACACATGCTGTCACTCTCCCCGCCTCACAATAGAGACTCATGCAAATCCTGCGCGGTGCAGGCCGAGATGGTGAGGGTGACATCAGCCGGGCCTGTCCTCTGACTGCTCAGCATTAGAATTGGAAATGAAGCACTCTTAAGAGTGCCATCCGGATCTTATGAGGCGCTGTCACTCCTCCCCTGAGAGGGGCCGCGGCCAGGCCCCGTACAACCCCATGAATGAATTTGGGTGTAATGATCGGCCCTCTTTAAAATGCAGTTCCACCCAGTTTGCATGTGTCTCCGGAGCCAGAATGAGGAGGACTACTGGAGATGTTGTGAGCGGGACTCGTGCAGATGCTCCCCGTTTGGGCGTGTTTGAATATACACACAGTAAGGGCCTTAATGCGTCTGAAAGGGCCCTAATGTGCCGTTTTCATCAGCGCTGAGGCGGGCTGCAATATGGTGCCAGTGGCTCGCTTGGGGAATATGAATTTTGATTAAGGATGCACTCAGGCTTTTGAAATCCTGAAGAAGTGTCAGAATAATGGATGTCGAGCAAATGTCAAGCATTTGTTAATTTCTCTGTTATCGGGGGTTTGTCTAGTGCGAGGTGCCATTGATATGCTGATTGCTTGGCTGCAGACGGTGTGTTTGTGATGGCACACTCGCAGAAGCGCTCCTCATTGATTATTTATCCTTATCCTCACATTACATGCCTGTTAATCCAGCGGCCGAGTGGGACTGACGGTAACCAGCCTGTTTCACCAGGCCTGCTGAGTCTGACTGCTTCAGCGTCACTTGTGTGTGGTTTGGCTGCTGTTTCATGAACTCAGACGCAGACTGTGCTGTGGGAACCTGAGCACCCAGAAGAGACAGCAATTAACAACTGTGTGATTAGTATATATTTATATATATATATATATATATATATATATATATATATATATATATATTTATTTATTTATATACACACACACACACACAGTGGCATCTAAAGTTTAGGAACCCATTGCAGAATCGGAGGAAATGTAAATAATTTAACAAAATAAGAGAGATCATACTTAATGCATGTTATTTTTTATTTAATACTGTCCTGAGAAAGATAACTTGCATACAATGTTTGCACTTAGTCCATAAGACAAAAAATGAAATGATCAAAATAACCCCATTCAAATGTTAGTGAACCCTTGGTTCTTAATACTGTGTGGATGATCCACCCTTTCTGTTTTGTGATGGTTGTTCATGAGTCCCTTGTTTATTCTGAACAGTTAAACTGAGCTCTGTTCTTCAGGAAAATCCTCCATGTCCTGCAGAATCTTCCATTTTCCAGAATATTTTGCATATTTGAACCCAGCAGTGACTTTATGATTTTGAGATCCATCTTTTCACACTGAGGACGACTGAGGGCTCAACTATTAATAAAATGTTCAAACGTTCCCCGATACTCCAGAAGGAAACACGTTGCATTAAGAACAATAAAACTTTTGAACAGGATGATCATGTCCAAATTTTTATTTAGTTTTAATTTTTTTCCCATTTAGTACTGCCCTTTGTAAGCAACAGAAGACGCGGTTTAACAAATTAAGTACAATTTATCCTGATCTTCAAATTACAAAACTTTTAACTCCCTGCAGTCAGCAAATGAGTAAAAAAACCTGATTGAGTGTTTGGAACTATAAATATGAGCATAGTTCGTCTGTTAATATTATGCACTTTTTTTGTTTGTTACTCAGACGCAGGCCGTGTGCTGCATGAGACAAAAAGTAATCTAGCCATAACCACCTACACCTACCACATCTACTGTACATGCAGTTCAGTTTATCAGACAATGTTGTGTTTTATAATGTATAATGGGTCGTGTTTCATCACTATTTAGAGTAAAATATGGCATTCTAAGTCTGTCTACTGCAGAAGCCTATTCCTCTCTCAATTAGTAGAAAATGTGGTTTACATCTGGTCATGCATGGAAAAAAAAATATACCGTCATATACCGTGAAACCAGTATAATAATAATAAAAAAAAATACTGTGATATTACTTTTTGGTCATACCACCTATTAGAGGTCTACACGGGTCCAAAAATTCATAAGACCCGTAAATGTGCCACATTGAAACGACCCGGACCGGTCTATTATTTTGAAAGTTGGACCCGGGCCTGTGCAGAACTGAGAAATGTCAAAAATGTACTACCTGGAACCGGCGCGGGCCGTCAGCTATTTGAAAACTAGACCCGAACACACAGACCTGACTGAACCCAATCGGCACACATTCCACAGCAAATTGCTGCAAAAATTAAACTTTTTGTCTTGCCTAATGTAAGAAGCCTTCTCCCTTGTACCTGACTGTGATGATGCACACAATCCTCCTTGCCAAGAAAGTTCCATCCGTGTTATTCCTCTCTTGCCAATTGAAAAGCTTAATCTACTCATTATTCCAGCTTCAGAAGTCCACTTGCTGTCACGGTGACGGATGACAAATGCCACTTTGCAGTTTAAAATTTTTTGTATCTTGAGTCAACTTGTTTAATAGTTTAGACTGTTTGCCGTGGATTAATAACGATTACTCATCCAGGCCATGGCTGCGAACGGTAGCTTTCACTTATTTGATATCAACTCTGTGTCTCTGAGCAGAGTTGGATCAAATGTTTTTAGATATAACAACAAGACGGTTCAACTGACTGAGAAACTGCAAAGTGTGGTATAGTGGAATAAATCCCACCTTCTAAATAAAAAATTGTCATTGCATCTTTTTTTTCCCCCACCTTTTCTCATCACAATTTTACAAGAAAGTTACAAAACAACACATGAACGGCGCTGCCTGACTCTGATGACGGCCGGGTGTTCTCCGAGTCCGAGCGACACAATGTTAAACAGACCCGGGATCTGAATTAATAGATTCAGTTGAGGGGTGTTGTGATCCTCCGGTCTAAGGTCCTCCGTGAAGACCTTTACTACCCACCACTAACACAAAGTAGTAAGAACCACAAACTTTTGAATGGGGTTATTTTAATATTTAATATTTTATTTTTTGTCTTGTGGATTATATGTAAACATCTTTTATGTAAAGTCTTACTCAGGACAGTACTAAATAAAAACATGCATTTAGTATGATCTCTGTTATTGTGTTAATTATTTAAATTTTCTGCTAGGGGTTCCCGAACTTTGACAGGCCACTGTATATTACTATTTTACAGTATAATGTACTTCTCAATGTAGTTTTGCCGATATTATCGGACGATATGAGCCTGTTGCCGATATTAATCGTATCTGCGAATATGCCGCTGATAAGGATTTTTTTTTTCTGTAAAGAAGATATAATGCAGATAAAATGCCTGAAATTGTGTAATTGCTCCATTGTTTGCTACTGGCGACCTAGATGAAACACTTTAAAGCTTAAGTTATGGAAAACCATTACATTTGAATGGCCATATCTAAAACCGTGACACAAATCGAACCATGCCACCCCTAATGCATTCAGAAAATCTCGGAATCAATCCACAAATGGAAATGCATCAATTTATTATCCCAGCCCAGTTGGTTTGCATGCAGGAAGGCTGAATTACAGTTTTGTGCTACAGTGCCACTCTGGTCAAACCATATTATTGCAGGCCCTTACCTTAGGTCATATCAAATAAAGGAAAATATTTCAGTGTAGAGCAACAACAACACAGAGTGTTAAAACATTTAGTTATTTTAACTTGAGATGCTCATGTTATAAAATAGAGAAGTGATGCAATGGATGCTCAGATGGTCAAAGTGTCCGGACTGTGCTGCATTCAGACGCGTGTCCAGTGACGTCAGACCTGGAGTGCGCTCCTCTCCTCTCAGTGTGAACACAAGTGGATCTGTCAGCTCAGGCCTGTGGCTTCTCTCTGTAATCACAGAGCTGCCAGCGTTTATATCCTCACACCAGAGGAAAACAGCCCTGTGAAAGAGGAGGCTGTGAGCGAGATTGCATTTTCAGGGTGTCAAGGCTGATGTGTTGAAAGCATCCTTGATTTGTGAGAACCGGAATGAAACTCTAAAATCATGTGCACTGTTTTCTATAGCATGGTAATAATGTCCCACATGAAAGGGGCTGGTCTCTCTCGGTCTGCGTCTGAAAGTTAAGTTCCTCAATCTGGTGCACACAGAGTTCATTATGAAGAGTTCAAACACATTTCCCATGTCCAGAACTGAATAAAGTAAAAACACAAAATAAAATAAAAAACCTTTGCACTGACATTGCCTCGAGCCTCTTTTTCGATTCGATGCAGTGTTTCAGTCTACATTACTTTTACACTGATGCTTAAGGAAGCCAGACTATTAGAATATAATACTATTATAAACCATTATAAACAACAATATATTATAATATATAATAATACTTGTGTGTAAAAAAAAACATTAATAAATTATTATTATTACTTTTATTGTCATACCCCTAAGACATTACTGTTGTTACAGCTGCACTTCAAAAATAAGTGTTAATTAATATTCACAATGATTATTTTACTTTACAGTAGGAAATTGATAGTATTTTTTAGCAGAATTTCTTCACTTGCACTAGTTAAACCCTTAAGTTGATAAAGGCAGGTTAAAGATGTCTTGTTATTATACAACAAGTGTAAAATGTGTGTAAAATAAGTATTTTAGAAAGCACACAGAATGACACCTCTGCCAGAAAACAACCAAATAAAAAAACAAAGAAGGACCACTTCCTGTCAGATGTGATTTGTCCGATCATAATAAAGGTGAAAATGTTTTGCCTCCGGAATCTTCTGATTGGTCCACTGTTTTGGACCTGACAGTGATGAGTGGTGTTGTTCTATTACTATGAGCGAGATGCGTGTGAGATGTGTACAAGAGGTGTGTGAGACGCCATCGAGAACTGTGTGAGATCTGATGGAAACGCGTGTGAGACGCTTGCGAGACGCGTGTGAGACGCTTGCGAGACGCGTGTGAGACGCGTGTGAGACGCGAGCGAGAAGTGTGTGAGATGTGATGGAGAGGCGTGTGAGACGTGAGCGATACGCGTGTAAAATGACGAGTGTGAGACGCGAGCGAGAAGTGTGTGAGACGTGATGGAGACGCGTGTGAGACACGAGCGAGAAGTGTGTGAGACGTGATGGAGACGCGAGCGAGAAGTGTGTGAGATGTGATGGAGATGCGTGTGAGACGGGAGCGAGAAGTGTGTGAGATGTGATGGAGACGCGAGCGAGAAGTGTGTGAGATGTGATGGAGACGCGAGCGAGAAGTGTGTGAGATGTGATGGAGACGCGTGTGAGATGCGAGCGAGAAGTGTGTGAGATGTGATGGAGAGGCGTGTGAGACGTGAGCGATACGCGCGTAAAATGACGAGTGTGAGACGCGAGCGAGAAGTGTGTGAGACGTGATGGAGACGCGTGTGAGAAGTGTGTGAGATGTGATGGAGACGCGTGTGAGACGGGAGCGAGAAGTGTGTGAGATGTGATGGAGATGCGAGCGAGAAGTGTGTGAGACGTGATAGAGACGCGAGCGAGAAGTGTGTGAGATGTGATGGAGACGCGAGCGAGAAGTGTGTGAGACGTGATAGAGACGCGAGCGAGAAGTGTGTGAGATGTGATGGAGACGCGAGCGAGAAGTGTGTGAGATGTGATGGAGACGCATGTGAGACGGGAGCGAGAAGTGTGTGAGATGTGATGGAGACGCGAGCGAGAAGTGTGTGAGATGTGATGGAGACGCGAGCGAGAAGTGTGTGAGATGTGATGGAGACGCGAGCGAGAAGTGTGTGAGATGTGATGGAGACGCGAGCGAGAAGTGTGTGAGACGTGATGGAGACGCGAGCGAGAAGTGTGTGAGATGTGATGGAGACGCGTGTGAGACGGGAGCGAGAAGTGTGTGAGATGTGATGGAGACGCAAGCGAGAAGTGTGTGAGATGTGATGGAGACGCGAGCGAGAAGTGTGTGAGATGTGATGGAGACGTGAGCAAGAAGTGTGTGAGATGTGATGGAAACACGTGTGAGACACTTGCGAGACGAGTGTGAGACGCGAGCGAGAAGTGTGTGAGACGTGATGGAGATGCGTGTGAGACGCGAGCGAGAAGTGTGTGAGACGTGATGTAGACGCGAGCGAGAAGTGTGTGAGATGTGATGGAGACGCGAGCGAGAAGTGTGTGAGATGTGATGGAGACGCGTGTGAGACGGGAGCGAGAAGTGTGTGAGATGTGATGGAGACGCGAGCGAGAAGTGTGTGAGATGTGATGGAGACGCGTGTGAGATGCGAGCGAGAAGTGTGTGAGATGTGATGGAGAGGCGTGTGAGACGCGAGCGATACACGCGTAAAATGACGAGTGTGAGACGCGAGCGAGAAGTGTGTGAGACGTGATGGAGACGCGTGTGAGACGCGAGCGAGAAGTGTGTGAGATGTGATGGAGACGCGAGCGAGAAGTGTGTGAGATGTGATGGAGACGCGTGTGAGACGGGAGCGAGAAGTGTGTGAGATGTGATGGAGACGCGAGCGAGAAGTGTGTGAGATGTGATGGAGACGCGAGCGAGAAGTGTGTGAGATGTGATGGAGACGCGTGCGAGACGCGAGCGAGAAGTGTGTGAGATGTGATGGAGACACGAGCGAGACGCGTGTGAGACGTGATGGAGACGCGTGTGAGACGTGATGGAGACGCGTGTGAGACGTGATGGAGACGCGTGTGAGACGTGATGGAGACGCGTGTGAGATGTGATGGAGACGCGTGTGAGACGCGAGCGAGAAGTGTGTGAGATGTGATGGAGACGAGAGCAAGAAGTGTGTGAGACGTGATGGAGACGCGTGTGAGACGCGAGCGAGAAGTGTGTGAGATGTGATGGAGATGCGAGCAAGAAGCGTGTGAGACGTGATGGAGACGCGTGTGAGACGCGAGTGAGAAGTGTGTGAGATGTGATGGAGATGCGAGCAAGAAGCGTGTGAGACGTGATGAAGACGCGTGTGAGGCCTGGGGTTGTGTGTTAGCGTGCTGCGATCAGTTGCAGTGCTGGAAACAGATGGGCATTGCTTCAGGCAGGAGGCTGCTGGTCAGCGTAAGCTGCTTTGCTGACAGTTTTCAGGAGAACTGCAGTAATGACTCTTGGAGGCCAGACCAGAATAACTTGAACATGTCCTGTCACAGAAAGCCACCTTTCATGGCCGATCATAATTAGCGCTGAGACTGTGTTGTATGTGTCTGTGTCTGAGACACTGGAGAACATCTCCTGTACAGTTAAACAGATTCTCTTCTGCTGTATTCACAAACTCTCCATGGTTTAGTGGATTGCAGTTCATGCATGAGGAATCATTCATCTATAGGCTACATATGTGAGAAATGTATACGTTTTTGCAGAAATGATTAACATTAACTTTTATTTATAGATTACTGTATGTATTGTCCGTTGTTAGTTCATGGTACCTTATGTGTTAAAGTTAACATGTCTTATTATAAAGTGTTTAATCACACTACAGTAAATGTAGTTGACCAGCAGTGTGCAGGCATTTTACATGATTGAACATAAACAGTCAAAGCAATAAATATATTTACATGATGTATGAGAACTGTCATGCACTTCAAGAGAGGAAAACGCCAGATACAGGACATTTTAGGAGGTTTAGAAGTCTGACACTTTTAAAGGTTCAGAAAATAACTGTTCAGTTTCCATTGATTTACATTTTTAAAGATTAATTTAAATTGTCTTTCTTTCATTTGAGTACTACTGTTTTTGGAAATACATTTCTATTAAGTCAAAAAAGAGAATCTAGAAAAACACATCAAAAAAAAAAGTGTGTATATATAGTGTTATAAATTCAGTTGATGTTTTTCAGTTATTAAAATGTATTTAAAGCATATAAATAACAATTAAAACATTAGACTTGGAATGTAGGGGAAATATGATATTTTGTAAGATGTGTTTTCTAATATTGGTTTGAACGAGTGTTTCATCATGTAAATGTGCTTTTAAACTGATGTCACATTGATTTATTCATCTGATAAGAATTTGAGATCAAGCTACAATTAAAAAGAGAAGGTAATCAAGCATAGACACATGAAACTATTATTAAAACATAAACCACTTTTGGGTTTAATTTGTCTTGTGAAATGACACACTCACTTCAGCTCAAATATTCTCTGATGACCATAACCTGACATGACGGTGCTTCACGCTGTTTATTATGGCTCCAGACTCAAATACTTATTTTAGCTGTGTGTAATTTTAGCACAAGACCTTCAGACCGTCTGAATGCACTGTGCTTCCAGCAGAAAGAGGTTTTCAACATCATCTGACTGTCGAAGAGGCGAGGCAGATGTTCCTTTGCACTTATCTGCATGTGTAATTAGACCGATTTGCATATGTAGAGCATGAGGCACAAACACAGGCGCTTTTGCTTTAGTGATGAATGTTGACTTCGGGGGGAAATCTTGGTAAGATGGGCTTATCAGACGTTATACACTCGGACCGACGCTGCAGATTTGTTTACGCACGCCTCCTTCTCCAGATGTTTACTGAAGTCGTGTCATGAAGTTCACTAACAGTTGTGTGCACATTAAACTACATTTACTCCTGTAAATTTACTTACTAAAGGCCTTGAAATCATTAGGACTAAACTGAGTTCCTCTGACGGATGTGAGGGGATCTTCACGTATGGATCTGAGGCAAACGCTCATTATTATCAGAACACATGACGATGCTGGCGCTCCATTAGCCAGGTGGCATTCATTAGGTTAATTGCTGCCATTTCTTATTATTAATAGTTTGTGAAAGTGGCACCCTTGAAAATGATTAAAGACATTAAACAACTGAAAGCTGATAAGGTGTCATTCTCTTCTTCTTTGGTGTGTGTGTGTGTGTTGACAGAAGTGGGGTTTGATCCTGATAAAGCAGTGTTTTCGTGTTTTCCCCTCTTTCACTGTGAATGGCTGCTGAGTTGCGGGGTGAATCCGGATGACTGTGTGGAGGCTGTTCTTGTATTAATGCATCATGCACGGCTGTCAGGAGGGTAATTATGGCCAGAGCGGCTGATTCCCAAAGCGCTCTTGTGTTTCCAGACCTTCTGTTTTATCATGTTGGGAATGACGCGCTGGAGGCCATCAGCATTACGCTCTTTATGACCTTCTAATGATGCTCTTTATTTGAATGCTGCTCAAACGCTTCCCTTGATTTCCCCTCAATTCAGGAGGATTGTGGACATTTTTAGCTGCTCTGTGAATTCTTCTTGATTCGATTCCCGAACGTTTTTTGCAGATTGAGATTTTATTCGATTTGATTAAAAAAAATAGATTTAGATTTAATAGATAAAAATAGATTTGATTCTATATTTTAGGTGTATTTTATAAGACTACAAAAATGCTTCTGTTATTGTGTCTTATGTAAGAAAAAGACAGACTACTTTAGATTGTTTCTTGTATCAAGCAACTTACCTTGCATTCATTGTATACATTTACATTTGATCAATTCTTGCTTAAATATAATATAATTTTATATAAAAAAAACAGCGTTTCCTTGGTTGCCGCTGTGAACAAAGCAGCAATGCGCTTATGAACACTACTTTAATAAGCATCATTCAGGAGCGAGATGAAAAATAAAATAAAGACCGTTCCCCTCAGAAATACATTCATATAAAGTCCTACTTCAGTTGTATCTGGATTAGTTTGGCAGTCAAACAGTTGGAATCATCACATATTTGATTTGATTTTCACCCGGCTCGCAGTTCATTGTTACATCCCTAGAAAACAGTAGGAGAATTTATACAATCACTTTTATAACTTCAACTACGGTTTTCTCTTGTGGGCTATATGCAAATATATTTTATATGAAATATTTTATTCAGGTCTGACTAAATGAACAATTATATTCATTTTGTATGATCCCTCTTATTTTGATGATAATTTTTTACATTTGTACAGATTCAGAAAAGGGGTATGTACATTTGACCTCAACTGTACAGTATTGTTCAAAATAATAGCAGTACAATGTGACTAACCAGAATAATCAAGGTTTTTCGTATATTTTTTTTATTGCTACGTGGCAAACAAGTTACCAGTAGGTTCAGAAGATTCTCAGAAAACAAATGAGACCCAGCATTCATGATATGCACGCTCTTAAGGCTGTGCAATTGGGCAATTAGTTGAATTAGTTGAAAGGGGTGTGTTCAAAAAAATAGCAGTGTGGCATTCAATCACTGAGGTCATCAATTTTGTGAAGAAACAGGTGTGAATCAGGTGGCCCCTATTTAAGGATGAAGCCAACACTTGTTGAACATGCATTTGAAAGCTGAGGAAAATGGGTCGTTCAAGACATTGTTCAGAAGAACAGCGTACTTTGATTAAAAAGTTGATTAGAGAGGGGAAAACCTATAAAGAGGTGCAAAAAATGATAGGCTGTTCAGCTAAAATGATCTCCAATGCCTTAAAATGGAGAGCAAAACCAGAGAGACGTGGAAGAAAACGGAAGACAACCATCAAAATGGATAGAAGAATAACCAGAATGGCAAAGGCTCAGCCAATGATCACCTCCAGGATGATCAAAGACAGTCTGGAGTTACCTGTAAGTACTGTGACAGTTAGAAGACGTCTGTGTGAAGCTAATCTATTTTCAAGAATCCCCCGCAAAGTCCCTCTGTTAAAAAAAAGGCATGTGCAGAAGAGGTTACAATTTGCCAAAGAACACATCAACTGGCCTAAAGAGAAATGGAGGAACATTTTGTGGACTGATGAGAGTAAAATTGTTCTTTTTGGGTCCAAGGGCCACAGGCAGTTTGTGAGACGACCCCCAAACTCTGAATTCAAGCCACAGTACACAGTGAAGACAGTGAAGCATGGAGGTGCAAGCATCATGATATGGGCATGTTTCTCCTACTATGGTGTTGGGCCTATTTATCGCATACCAGGGATCATGGATCAGTTTGCATATGTTAAAATACTTGAAGAGGTCATGTTGCCCTATGCTGAAGAGGACATGCCCTTGAAATGGTTGTTTCAACAAGACAATGACCCAAAACACACTAGTAAACGGGCAAAGTCTTGGTTCCAAACCAACAAAATTAATGTTATGGAGTGGCCAGCCCAATCTCCAGACCTTAATCCAATTGAGAACTTGTGGGGTGATATCAAAAATGCTGTTTCTGAAGCAAAACCAAGAAATGTGAATGAATTGTGGAATGTTGTTAAAGAATCATGGAGTGGAATAACAGCTGAGAGGTGCCACAAGTTGGTTGACTCCATGCCACACAGATGTCAAGCAGTTTTAAAAAACTGTGGTCATACAACTAAATATTAGTTTAGTGATTCACAGGATTGCCAAATCCCAGAAAAAAAAAATGTTTGTACAAAATAGTTTTGAGTTTGTACAGTCAAAGGTAGACACTGCTATTTTTTTGAACACACCCCTTTCAACTAATTGCCCAATTGCACAGCCTTAAGAGCGTGCATATCATGAATGCTGGGTCTTGTTTGTTTTCTGACAATCTACTGAACCTACTGGTAACTTGTTTGCCACGTAGCAATAAAAAATATACTAAAAACCTTGATTATTCTGGTTAGTCACATTGTACTGCTATTATTTTGAACAATACTGTATAAAGCACAAGCTGAGTATGGCTGCTTTTGATATTTCTGTGTAGAATATAAATATATTTTCAGTGCAGGACAGATTCTTCATGTGGTTAGTCATAAAGAACTTGTGCATGCAGTGCACTAAGTGTAAAATAGTGTCTAAATACTGTATATAGTGCTAGTAATATGTGATTATGAGCCCAGTTATACTGTGTTTGTTTGCTTCTGAATGTCTGAACACTAATAGTGTACACTTTACTAAACCTTCTTTAAATTGGGCTGGACTTAGACTTCAGTTAAATGCTTAAATGAAATTGGAATTAATTTGCTAACTGAAAACAAGCATTTTCAAGGCTGTTATCAGTCAATTATTGTGATCTTCTGAAGACTAAATTTCATCTGAGTGATACATCTATCTATCATGCACTATTTGAAGATGAATGAACACAGATATTTTGGATGAAAACCAGTAGGCTTGAGACTGCCAAATAAATAACAGTGTCAAGCTCCAGGAAAGTATGAAAAGCATCATCAGAATAGTCCATCTGCCATCAGTGATTCAACCGTAACATTATGAAGCGACGAGACGAGTGTTGTAATTTTATATTTGTTCATTCAGTTTCTTGAATGCTCCTGCTAAATGCACCTATTGTACCTGAAAATAAAGCACTGTTTGTTTAATTTGTATATTATGCGTAGCTGTAATGTAATCTTAGTCATTCTTTTATCTTTGTTATTAAAAAATGAGAACGATTTTTAACTTCGTCCTCTTTGGCCTATAAAATATAAATATGTTTAGAAATGTAATAATATTTCAGTGTTTTTACTGTAGTTTTTCATCAAATGAATGCAGCCTTGATGAGCAGAAGAGACTTCTTTCAGAAACATGAGAGATGCACTTGTCTGATCAGAAGTGTGTGTTGTGGTGAATGTGTGTGGAGTTGGTTTTCGTGTGTTTGCTGAAGGAGTGTAGATCGTGATTCAGATGCAGAGCCTCTCGAAGCTCGTTTTCATCTGATGGTGTATTTAGTTTGGGGAAAGCCTTTCAGACCTTAAACGGTGAGTCTAAACTAGCCCATAATTCAAAGTTCGGCCTGTTGTTTGACACAGAGCTGTTTTCACAGATATTAAGGGCAGTTTACCTCCTTTTAACTCAACAGACTAAAGATTTAGCAATTAGGCCCTAATCAGGATCATTATATGGAGTAATCCACCTGAATCCTAACAGATGTGTGAGTGCACTGGTCAAGGGCCAGTGTTGATGTGTTCACCTAATGCTGTTATTTGGCTGATCTTCATGCTGGCTTTGTTCACTGCCAAAACTAACTCAACACTTTAGGATTTTGATTTGAGTTTTAGTTATGGATGTCAATTTTCAATAATTTCCATGATCGATCGTCGTTTAAATTAACAATCAATTAATCGATTAATTGTTAACCTTAAAGGGGTTATATGATGTGATTTCCAAGCAAGCTCTTGGGGCATAAAGAAGATCTGCAAAGTTGCCAAGACTAAAGATATATTCTTTATAAA
The DNA here is from genome assembly GCF_023724105.1 of Carassius gibelio. Lineage (NCBI taxonomy): Eukaryota > Metazoa > Chordata > Actinopteri > Cypriniformes > Cyprinidae > Carassius > Carassius gibelio. Next base: position 3,287,144 of record NC_068412.1, on the reverse strand, counting down.
TGTTAAGACTCAACCACTCCCTCCTAAAACGGCTCTTATAAACACACCCCACATGTCTGTCACAATTTGGGATGATTTGCATAACGCCGGCCCAATGTTCACGCAAAGATAGAAGGCGTAACTTTTATTATTTCTGTAGTATTGTTGTCGCCGGCGCCATGTTGTATAGACGCTGTGTGTTTTGTTGTGAAAGTGAAGATACTTTGTTTGGTGAGGATGATATCCGCTTCCTCATGCCTAGAGCTGATCCGTGCTGGTCACTGAGGAAATACAACAAACTCTCTTCTGTGGAGTCCTGCCTGGGGTCGTCACATGTGGTTCCCACAACCAAGTCTGGCATGAGTGACGCGGTGTGTTTACTGGAAATCAGTGGTTAAATTGTATTTACAGCACTGTTCCAAAGCAGTTCAACCCAAATACATTTTATGCAGAGTAGTCTACAACGGATCTGTGCTCAAAGGCTGTTTCTATAAAGGGGGGCAATTCCAACTTTGCGAGGACAGTCTGGTGCTTCTGACTCACAGTCTGTAAGTACATTTTCATATTTAAAGAATTTGCCACTGATGATTCAAACATGAGTTTTGAGCAGTGTAGAGTAGAGCTTGTTTTTAGCTGTTTCTCCAATCACAAATGCAGAATTGGTTTTGTTTACACAGTGATACGCTAAGCTAAGTGTAAAAAAAGTCATTATAATCAGTAATTATATCCCCACTGGATGTGACAGATGTCTTGTTTGTAATGGGTTTTATTGGTTTAGTCTCTGTGCTCCGGGACACACATCACAGTATAGTGAGGGGTGTAACATTTCCGTCACACACTTGAGGTATTCAGCCAATCACAGTGCACTGGATAGCTGGCCAATCAGAGCACACCTCGCTTTTCAGATGAGCTCTGTAAAAAATCGATGTGTTTCAGAAGGCCGGGCATAGAGGAGAAAAAATAATGTACAGTAAGTGGAAAATAATGTGTTTTTTATTAAACCACATAAACACATTGTATTACACCAAATACACAAAATAATGTTATTTTAAACAACATCATATGACCCCTTTAATGAAGCAAAATGAATCTATTGCACGGCACGCAGGTGACGGCATATGGCTTTTTGGATGTTATTACTCATACAGTATTGTTCAAAATAATAGCAGTACAATGTGACTAACCAGAATAATCAAGGTTTTTCGTATATTTTTTTAATTGCTACGTGGCAAACAAGTTACCAGTAGGTTCAGTAGATTCTCAGAAAACAAATGAGACCCAGCATTCATGATATGCACGCTCTTAAGGCTGTGCAATTGGGCAATTAGTTGAATTAGTTGAAAGGGGTGTGTTCAAAAAAATAGCAGTGTGGCATACAATCACTGAGGTCATCAATTTTGTGAAGAAACAGGTGTGAATCAGGTGGCCCCTATTTAAGGATGAAGCCAACACTTGTTGAACATGCATTTGAAAACTGAGGAAAATGGGTCGTTCAAGACATTGTTCAGAAGAACAGCGTACTTTGATTAAAAAGTTGATTAGAGAGGGGAAAACCTATAAAGAGGTGCAAAAAATGATAGGCTGTTCAGCTAAAATGATCTCCAATGCCTTAAAATGGAGAGCAAAACCAGAGAGACGTGGAAGAAAACGGAAGACAACCATCAAAATGGATAGAAGAATAACCAGAATGGCAAAGGCTCAGCCAATGATCACCTCCAGGATGATCAAAGACAGTCTGGAGTTACCTGTAAGTACTGTGACAGTTAGAAGACGTCTGTGTGAAGCTAATCTATTTTCAAGAATCCCCCGCAAAGTCCCTCTGTTAAAAAAAAAGGCATGTGCAGAAGAGGTTACAATTTGCCAAAGAACACATCAACTGGCCTAAAGAGAAATGGAGGAACATTTTGTGGACTGATGAGAGTAAAATTGTTCTTTTTGGGTCCAAGGGCCACAGGCAGTTTGTGAGACGACCCCCAAACTCTGAATTCAAGCCACAGTACACAGTGAAGACAGTGAAGCATGGAGGTGCAAGCATCATGATATGGGCATGTTTCTCCTACTATGGTGTTGGGCCTATTTATCGCATACCAGGGATCATGGATCAGTTTGCATATGTTAAAATACTTGAAGAGGTCATGTTGCCCTATGCTGAAGAGGACATGCCCTTGAAATGGTTGTTTCAACAAGACAATGACCCAAAACACACTAGTAAACGGGCAAAGTCTTGGTTCCAAACCAACAAAATTAATGTTATGGAGTGGCCAGCCCAATCTCCAGACCTTAATCCAATTGAGAACTTGTGGGGTGATATCAAAAATGCTGTTTCTGAAGCAAAACCAAGAAATGTGAATGAATTGTGGAATGTTGTTAAAGAATCATGGAGTGGAATAACAGCTGAGAGGTGCCACAAGTTGGTTGACTCCATGCCACACAGATGTCAAGCAGTTTTAAAAAACTGTGGTCATACAACTAAATATTAGTTTAGTGATTCACAGGATTGCTAAATCCCAGAAAAAAAAAAAAATGTTTGTACAAAATAGTTTTGAGTTTGTACAGTCAAAGGTAGACACTGCTATTTTTTTGAACACACCCCTTTCAACTAATTGCCCAATTGCACAGCCTTAAGAGCGTGCATATCATGAATGCTGGGTCTTGTTTGTTTTCTGACAATCTACTGAACCTACTGGTAACTTGTTTGCCACATAGCAATAAAAAATATACTAAAAACCTTGATTATTCTGGTTAGTCACATTGTACTGCTATTATTTTGAACAATACTGTATATTTTAAGTAAAGCTTAAGCGTTGAATAAGGTAACCATGCTATTATAGCATGTGGTTCACTTATAAAAATGCAAGTAAGCATGTAGACAGGATGTTATCCTTCAAGATAATATGCTCACTCAATAATATGAATAGCCAAATGAACACAGAGACCTTAGTACTTGGTACACCACACACAATGACAGTAACAATCAGTGAATAGTGTTTGAGTATGAATGGGTCACTTTGAGTAGAAAATAAACTCCAGGTGTCACAAAACAGTATGTTACTAAAACAAAACAACTAAACTAAACAACTAACAACAAAAGCAACCATAAAACAGTGTACATTGTTAATTATTCATGCCACATTGCATGTTGGGAAATATGGGATCACAACTTTGATATTTACTTAAAGAATCCTTGTAAACATAACAAACGGTTCCAGGTAAAATATACTTATTAGTTTTAACTTTAATTTCTACTTAGGCAGGTCCATTTGAATTTACTCATGCGTTTAAGTAAAATAAACGAAACCTCAAGTAACTTATTGAATTAAACGTGATATTTTGAAGTAAAAAGACATAATAGTATTTGTTTGTAAAATTTGTAAAAACTGATGCTATCTTTTATATACAAGTTAAAAAAATTATTTTTACAGTGTACACACACACACACACAAATGCATTTCAAATGCATAAATATTTTTATAATATTAATATATGTATAACAAAATAAAAATGTTGGAAAAAATGCAATGATGCTCAAATGACTGAGTAATTTAGTCACTCATTCAACTGATTCGTTTAAATGGCAGATTCATTCAGAAATGAGGGAAATTATGTCTTTTCTGAATGGCTTTCTGAATCATTGACTCACTTGATTCGTTCAAAAGCATGAATTCATTCAGTTACGAAGCACCGCTGTGTTGCTTAGCTTTGATTGGAACAATTTTCATCAGTGAAGTTGAGCGAATAGTCAGTATTGTTTCTAAAATGTAAGTCACTTCATTTTAACTTAGTTTATTGAACCACTGTATAAATTAAGTCTCACATTGCAATCGCGTTGATATTTGGATTAAATATCTTGGTTGTGCAATGCTGTGTACCTAAATCATATATTATTATTATTATTTTTACCGCAGTATGCATCAATAACTTTCTGTGGGTGTTGTTGCACTCATTTGTTTTTATTTCTGCACGAGTCTCTCTCTTTTTTTCTTGATCAGCTGCTGTAAGTGTGACGTCAAAATGGACGTTCATGGAGAAAACTGGCTAATTATAGTCCCTGGCCAGTCAATTGGTGCATCTGTAGTGTTTTCTGTCCAATCAGCACCAAGAGCAGCTCAGACGCTGAGGTGAGCAGATGAGGGTTTGGAGTGTGGGATATTCCCGTCGGATCTGTTTTCCAGGTGCACGTCCTCCGCAGGTGTTTGACATTGAGCGCCTCTGAAGATGAATGTAGCTTAGGGCCATCCGTGGAATTGAGCGGCCCTTGGGAGCGCAGCTTACTGCCATGAAAGATTCCTCTTTGAGAGGCCATGGGCTGCAGGGGGAACATCCTGATATCCCACAAACTCCAGCCATCATCATCATCATCATCCCAAACAGCCCAGCTGCTGGCGGGACTCATGCGTCAGTGTCAGTGCCAGCAGACCACCGGATGATTCATGTGCACAGACATGGATTCATACATTCAAATAAACAGATGCTTCTATGATTCTGAATAAAATAAAGTTATGACCTAAAATAAGAAATGGGTTAAATACGTGCTGCTCATTTCTTTGGCCATAAATGCATATTCACTGACTTGAATATTTGTTGTTTTCTAATCTTTCTTAGAGAAAACAAACTGATTATAATATTTGAAAAACTAGCTGCCAAATTAGAGTCGTGATGAAATCAACTTGCAGAAGAAAAATTATTTCAGGAAATCATCTGAAACAGGAAAAGATGATGACGAATCAGATGCCAGTATATTAGTGACTGGTGTGAGCAGATTAGTTTCAGTCATCAGGAATATTTCATAGTTTGATCAGGATGGAATCTCAAAATTCAGAATTCAGAACCTGTGCAGAAGAGACTTTAAACTCAGTAAACTCTTGTTTTGTGGCTTTTTTGTCTTGATTTTTACATGATCGAGGAGAGAGGTGTGGAATATAGCTGTTCGCAGGTGCGATTAAACCTTGAACGTGGGGAAATGTATTATTTAAGGCCTGGAAAGTCAACATTTAAAAGGTGACAGACTTCAACTGTTTCAAACAACATTCTTAAGAATTATTTTTTATGATTTATCATTCACACACACAAACTCACGCATGTGTATATTTATCATGCAATTTATCCTCCATTATAGTATCCTTGTTTATTGTTTTTGTGCTCCATGCTCAAATAATCTCTAGAAATAACTGAACTTAAACTCAACTTGTGCTATTACAATTGTACTACACATCAAATATAGTTTAGTAGTTGTGTCTGTGTGCGCGTGTGTGTGTGTTCTGAAAGAAGTATCTTATGCTCATCAAGGTTTATTTGATAATTTAGAATTGGTTTTCTATTTTAATTTACTTACTGTCATTTATTGCTGACACAAAGCTGGATTTTCATCAGCCATTACTCCAGTCTTAAGTGTCACATGATGAAGACAGAAAACCATTATTTTAAAAACACATTTATTCATTCAGAAATAACAACACACACAGTACATATTCTAAAGATCCATTTAAAATGACCTAATCCGGAGCGAGACCCCTTCAGGTACACAGATGTCTTGTGCTTGAGCTGTGACACTGTATTCCTCCGGCTCTGGCTCTGTGTCTCACACACTCATCTGAACAGCTTTGCCACACTTGTTTCCATGTTCCTGCAGATTACAGACTTTGAAGCACTCCTCTCTCTTTGTCTGTGTGCAATGCACTCTGGTAATTAACTTTGTCCCTCTTTTATTTGTTCCAGTCTTCCTCCGTCCACTCTTCTGAGCATCTTCTCCCAGGAGTACCAGGTTAGAAGTTTTCTTCCTTTGTGCGGCCTGACAGCTGCCTAATTGAATGATGAATGTCCCCTTATTTCTGTGTAATTGAACTGCCAACTCTGTGATTGGTTTGGAGGATCACACACACACACACACACACACGCCTGAGTCTCGGTGGACCTCTGCCAGCCCGGCCCTTCCATCTGTCTAATAACATCGAGCCGCTGCTTATTTGCCGGACCTGTAATAAATTATGCTAAACCATTATTATTCTGACAATAATAATTTCCCGGTGCAGTGTGGCTCGGTGTGCTAAATGTTTGCTGACTCGGGCTGTCTCGAGCGCTTTGGGCGTCTGACAGAGATGATGATCGATGGCACAGAGCAGAGCCATTCATCATCCACCGACAGCTGTCACTCACTCGCTGAGTCTCCATGAATTACTCTTGTAGGTTTTAAACAAGTTGTTTTTAAGCTGTCCTCGGGTTAAGACGCCGCTGAATCACATTAGAAAGGAGAGCGGGAGTCATTGTGTTGTAGTAGAGGAGGAAATGAAAGAGCAGGGCCACCTGACCCCAACACTACACGAGGATATAAGGGGAAGAGACCCTGGGGCCCGTCACAGACTGGGCTTACCTTTTATATTCAGTTATGAAGCGCTACACTGATCTCAAGTACCACTGATCAATACCTCTTGGCAGCTGCTAGTACGTTCTGTAGTATTTGGTAGCATTTTCTTTACTCTTTACTAAACTCTCTAAAAGGGCGATATGATATGTATTTGAGCTTTGAGATTAAAGAGAGAGAGAGAGAGAGAGGGCAAATATTTAGTATTTTAGGTCAGCATTGCCGTCTAATCAGCCAGTATTGTCCTAAATAACCTTTAATAGCATGGGGTTTTGACCAAACATATCCAATCTCTATTTTTGTAAAATGTTGTTTTTATTTATATTTTGGTGAAAAAGTAGAGTTTTGGACATGTAAGGTAAAACAAATATATCTATCTATTTTTTAAGTACCTTAAAGTAACAATAAGTGAGAGTGTAAAACAAAAATATATATATAAAAAAAAAAAAAAGACGTTCCAGGAGCACGTTCCTCACCTTAGCTGTTTGCATCTCTGAAAGTGCAGTACAAACAGTGAATTATTGCAGTGTAAATCATCTGTGTTCTGTGTGAATCTGTGTTAAAGTTATTTCTGTGATGCTCCGCTGTATTTCCAGCATCATTCCTCCAGTCTTCAGTGTCACATCATGCTCAATATTTCTGTGGAAAACGATTATTTTTTTAGGATTCACAGATGAAAGCTCAGATATTTTAAATATAAGTAGGCTTTATAACATTATAAATGGCTTTACTGTAACCTTTGATCAATTTAATGCATCCTTGATGATTAAAAGTAGTTTTGATGCTAGTGTAAACACAGTTGTTTATTATTTTAATAAGTTAGTGGACTCGAACCAAACTACCATTTGATTCATGTCATGAATGAGTGTAAAAACAGATTGAATCAAGCACTGGGTTCAAAACAGTCTGATCAATGTTATAAACCTGCTAGATCAGACACACATCAGTCTGATTCCAGATCAGAACATCATATTTAACCCTCCTCTGGTCTGGTTTAGTTCAGATCCAGGTGTATTAGGACTCCTGATATATTAGGATGTTAAAGCTAAGCCAGAAACACCCACTACTGTGTGTGTGTGTGTGTATGTGTGTGTGTACACTGCCTGATTAATGCTATTTAACATACACAGGATATATAAGTGTGATTGTTGAAGTTCCTGCTCCGATGTGTCTGTTTCAGAAAAGGATGAAGCGCAGCATGCCGAGGCATCACGCTCCTGACGTGATCAAAGCATATTATCAGAGGTGAGAAACATCTCAATATCTCTGAAACACTTTTAAAGCTGAACAATGACGCAGTGATCCAGTCCGGTGTTTAGACACTTCTGCTCCTGAATATTTCTCATCTGTTCTCACCAATACTTGACTTCATCAGAATACACTTTATACACAATACATCACACATCTAAAAGCTGAATAAATCATCTCTCCAGTGATGTGTGGTTTGTGAGGAGGACAATATCTGAAAATCAGGAATCTGAGGGAGCAAAAATATCTTAATATTGAGAAAATCATCTTTAAAGTTGTTCAAATGAAGTTCTTAGCAATGCTTATTACTAATCAAACATTAAGCTTTGATATATTTATGGTAGGAAATTTACAAAATATCTGCATGGAACATAATCTTTACTTAATATCCTAATGATTTTTGGTATAAAAGAGAAATCTATAATTTTGACCAAATGGTTTGTTGGATATTGCTACAAATATACCCCAGAGACTTCAGACTGCTTGTGTGATACACACACACACACACACACACACACACACACACACACACACACATATATATATATATTCTATAGTCTGTAGTTTTTTTTTTTTTTTTTACTTTTAAACTTAAGTTAAACTCTTTTTTTAATGTGCTAATAATTGGAGTAATTGAAGCGGAGGCTCTTAAGGTCATGGACGCTTGTTGGAGGTGGAGATACAGAAGCTCAGGTGGGACGCTGCTGTTTGTTATTCTCCCAAAAACCAAACCTGATGAAACCAGATGATCTGTAACAAACAGGCTGGTATCTGAAGGAGAGCTGTGTTCCTGCTGGTGATCTGTGAGGGCTCTGTGGTTTGAGGTTAATGACGGGCCTGGTCTGAGCCGTAGAGGCTGAATGCATCAGGGAGGCTGACATGTCCTGGCTTGCTGACTCTCTTCTGTGTTGTTCTGTGTGCTAATGAAGGTACCGCAGCGAAGCCAAGACTCGTCCTTCAGCCCCGCTGCTGCTGGAGCTCGCCCACCAGGTACTGTCTTATTCTCCAGGACTCCCAGTCTGTTAGTACTTACACAGATTGGGCTAATGGATCGGCCTATTAACCACTGATTCAGTGCAATTATCCTCCTTGGAAAAATAGCTGAGTGTCATTATCATAAGTGACATTCATAAATGTGTCTGCGCTCCATTATTGACACGCAGGTCAGTGGTTAATATCTGGGTTTAGGTGTTATTTTTATTGTATTATTTTCATGTAGTTTATATTTTAATAATCAGAGGTATGACTAATTTAAACTAATATTTTAATGATGGTAGGGCTCTGTTAAATTTAATTCATAAATTGTGTGTTGTCTGTTGTCAGCTGGATTCAGTGTTTTATGGTTTTATTCAAACTGATCAAAAACAGAGCTAATAAAGTGAATGCATCAGACATCAAAATATGCTCAAATAAAACTTTAACATTAATTTTTTTGGTAAACAAAGTGCTGCACAACAGAGGTTTACAGATGTACAAAATCGTGTGAAAGTAAAAGGGAAACTTTATTAAAAGCCTGTCTTTATAACATGTTATATAAGTTAACGTTGAAACTTTAACTTTAACTTTACTTTAACTTTACAGTATATGATTTCATGATTAAATGTGACGGTTACAATACTCGCCTGTTTTATAAGAGTGTGGTTTATAACAGTATGAACTCCATGGATTACAGTAGCTGTAGTTATTGTGAGTTAACCGTCGAGTGGTGTTTTACTGGGAAGTGACCGTACACCGTCTCCACGTGAGAACCGTTTTATAATCTGCTCTTTGAGGACTGTCATCTTTCAAACAGCAGTGAGATCTCATTATTGGATTATATGACCGACTGGTTTATAATGTTTCAGATGTAAAAGGTTTTCCAGTGAGCTTACGTGTGAAACGGACATTAGCCTCGCACAAACACTCAGACATGAACAATCAAGTAGTTAGATAGTGGACAGATCTTAAATAAAGAGTCTAGTTATAGGTTTAAAATAAAAACATAATTTATTGTAACATAAGTGGTTATAACGTGGTGTTTATTGTCTGTTATAAATCCTGCTATAAACACCTGTTGGAGGTAATGATTTTTAAATGTATTTGTGACTATTCATGAGATGATGTACTATATTATGATGCTTTTTGGATAAGTATTTGTTGGTAATGAGTGAGGGAGCACAGGAACTGTTGTAGGTGTGTGTTTCATGATAATGTCTTCAGATCGCTGTACAGAACTGATGAAGGATCTGAGTGCTCTTCCTCATAAGTGTCTCATGACTCAGTTTAATGCACTACTTCACATTTACACTGTGCTCTCGTGGCGCTCTGCTTGCCGCTAATTGCTAGTCATAGCGCTTTATAGCACAATATATGGCCAACTGATCTGCACTGTAAAAACTGATGAGAATTAGAGCCTGTCCTGATCTGACACACAAACAGCAGTGAATCCAGTCCAGTGTCCGTTAGTAAACCTGATTAAAGAGTGATGCATGTGATTGAAGCTTCATAAACATTACTCACACATTTGAGATGAGAGATCTGATGAGAACGAGCACCTGAAACCTCACGCAGACGTCATTATTCAGTGTCCGCTTCATGCATTCTCTCAAATTAAAATTAGATTTGTCAGTTGTTACTGTTATGTTAAAATAAGAGACAATTGATGTGACTGAAATAGATGTTTTAGGTACAGTGAACTGAATATAAGCTCGTTCTGTTAGTTTATCATGAAGGTGTTGTTGGAAGCTGTGGAGCAGATGAAGAGGTCTGAAGAGTAACTGAACCCCAAGTGTGTGGATCACACATTGAGTATTGATTAGTGATCCGCTCGTCTCTGTGTGTGGATCACACATTGAGTATTGATTAGTGATCCGCTCGTCTCTGTGTGTGGATCACACGTTGAGTATTGATTAGTGATCCGCTCGTCTCTGTGTGTGGATCACACATTGAGTATTGATTAGTGATCCGCTCGTCTCTGTGTGTGGATCACACATTGAGTATTGATTAGTGATCCGCTCGTCTCTGTGTGTGTCGGTCAGGTGGACCTGTCTCCGGCTCTCCTGGCCCGTCTGATGGTGGAGTGTTTCCTGGAAGAGCGTCAGGCTTCAGTCGGTGAGTAGACCAGTTGATTTCCTAATGAGAGACAGACCTGCGGCACATGAGTGACGATGAAGTGTCCTGCGGGCCTTATCATTTCTCCTTTCGCCTCACTCTCACTGCATCAGACACACACCCAGCAGAAACACATGATGTGATCCAGGTGTTTCAGATGGTGCCACACAAGTCTGCGCTTTTGACATTGTCTTCTCACTTAACTCCAACTTTTACAAGTAAAAATGTCTTAAGAAAATACCAGTTAATTCCAAACAATAGCTTGCAGTTTCTAAGTGAAAGCAAGTCAATCAACATCTTCAATTTTTGTAGTTGTTCATTGAATTTGAGGAACATATGCTCAGTTGGCAGCTGTATATGATCCTATCTAGTCTATATCCAAATATATTGCTACAGTGCTATTTTAGTATAATCAAAATACTATTATAGTTTTTAGTAAATTCATTTTTAATTGTATGCTTCCATAAAACAAGGATTATTGGAGTAATTTACAAGAAATGACTCCTTTCAGTGTTTGTACTTTTAAAATGAGTGTGTTACCATTTGGGAAATGTACTATCAATTTCTGAGTGAAAACGGTTTCAAAGTAAGTGCGACACCAAATTTATGACGTTGCTCATCTATTACTATTATTATTATTATTATTATTATTCCTTGTTGAAACTATAGAAGACTATTATCTATAGTGGAAAATAAGTCATCCATTTTTTATATTGTACATACTGTTGTGATGCATACATTTACTTTAATAAATGTTATTTTAGATTTTTAGGTTTAGTTAGATATTTGGTTAGTTTTTTATTTTGACAATATGATGGTAATATTGGTCATTTATCAGTTAATTTCCGTAACACAATAAGTGATCTTATTGGTATGGTGCAGAATTTCATTATTGGTTCATCAGTATCCAGCACTGCATGTACAGGAGAAAATATATCTTTATATGTATCAGTGCTTGTGAAGGGTGTTTTAGAGCACCAATATAGACATTTAAGCCAAAATATCAATATGTGATGATTAATGTTGTGTTTGCCAAAATAATAGGCTAGTCATTTGTGTGCAAATTGAGCAAAAAAGATATTGCTTTATCACACAGTTCCAACAAACTATTTAGCAAACACAAGATTACTTTGTTTATAATCTGATATATTGATTTCATGATATACATGATATACATATATTTCAAAAATACATAAAAAGAAAAAGCTTGACTTAATAGGGGTGATAAACTTAGTGCCATTTTTATGATAATTATTGTTGTGTTCTGGTTGATAACTGTTGATGGCCGTAATAATAAATCTGAGCTGTTTTGTCTCTTAATGCTACAGGTGAAATCTGTCCTTCAAACATAGTAATGCATAAGAGTCAAGCTTTGCTCCTGAAAGATACATTAGTGTGTGTGTGTGTGTGTGTGTGTGTGTGTGTGTTTCTGTAGATTTTAGCAGCTGGGTGTCAGTAGAAGTAGACAGTGCTTGTCCTCTGAGCGTTCAGTGAATACAGACTCACACAGCATCCACCATCTTCCTCTCAGTTCACACACACACACACACACACACACACACACACACACACACACACACACACACACACACACACACACACAAACAGAGGTACAGTATGTTAGACACGTGTGCTGGATTTAATCAGCAGAGAGATTCCAGTGCATGTATGCACTGCGCAGTTGTGTGTCAAAGTCAAGCGTGTGATTACTTTGGAGTGCTGTTATCCACCGCTTGTCGAAACACTCCTGTCGTGTGTAGAACAAGGCAATACCATGTGAGGTAGCCCACCCTCAGTCTGCTGGAAACTCATTATAAATCACAAGACTGCGCTGACTGAATGCTGTGGCCAACACAAGGCCTGATCTGTTTCGTTATGGTGGATCATCTCTCTGATAAAGCTGAATAAAGCTCAAACACTGTACAGCACGACACACTCTTTACTACTTTTGTTACCTACCATTTAAAAAAAGCAGATTTAGGGAGAATATCCAATAATATTTCATTTTCAGAATTTTTTGTGTTGATTCATTAAGTATAATGAGCTTCTGGACAAACTTTGGGTGAAGTGTCTTCAACTTCAACGGTGTACTAACTTTTACAGTAATCATTGGATATAACTTGTTTTGCACGTACAGTACATGTTATTATGTTGTACTTGTGTTTAAAAATACTTGCAATCTATAATTAAGTTGTGCACACCTATGATTACACCTACACATATCTCTTAAACCAACCCATACCACTAAACGTCCGTAAACTCATCCATAGCCAACCTTAGTAGCAGTGCTTGGGCAGAATAAATACATTGTATTTATCATTTATGTTAGTACAGACTAGTTAAATATATACCCTTTTATAAAGGGTGACCAAGCTTTCTAACCCTAGCAATAGAGTAATATATTTAAAATGCATTTATTTCATACTAAGTATAGTTCAAATCTATTAATATATTGCTCAAGACTTTTCTTAATGTTTAGCCTAGTGAACGAACTCCATCGCACACCTGTAAGTGATAGGTGCGTAGAAAATAAAGACCAGGTGGGTCGTATCAACATATAAGGAACTCCCGCACACTATCTTAACTTGCAAATAAAAAAATTTTTAATCACACCAACGGTCGTGTGACCGAAACGTTGGTGTGATTAAAAAATTTTTATTTGCAAGTTAAGATAGTGTGTGGGAGTTCCTTATATCTTAATGTTTAGCCTAAAATGCAATTTAATGTCAGTATCGATGATTGTATGATCTTTGAATGATATCAGTCTTTAAATGCGAGATATTTAAAGTGTACTTGAAGTATACTTCCAAATAGTTCCACTTTAGCACAATAAAATAGTTTAGTTGGACTATAGCACTTCTTTGAATTAAAGTGCATTCAGGACAACATTACAGACTACACCAGTTTAGTACACTAAAAGTGCATTTTAATAATTACTATTATTTTATTAATTACTAAAAAGGTAAACGTATTTTTTAGTATCCTTAACATTCAAGAAATGTCTTTCAAATACATTTAATTTATTTTTCACTCTAGGGATTAGACACTGATATCTGCATTGCAGTAATTTTTCAAGAAAACGTCATTGATCTTTATTTTTTTAAATGTTTTAAAGGTCCCCTTCTTCGTGACCCCATGTTTTGAACTTAAGTTAGTGTGTAATGTTGTTGTTAGAGTATAAATAATATCTGTACAATTCTAAAGCTCAAAGTTCAATGCCAAGCGAGATATTATATTTAACAGAATTCGCCTACAAAAAAACGACCCGTTTGGACTACATCCCTCTAGTTCCTGCAGGAATGACGTCACTAAAACAGTTTTTTGACCAAGCTCCGCCCACATGAATTCACAAAAAGGGGGCGTGGCCTTGTTGCACTCCGACGGAGAAGGAAGAGCTGTGAAATGCTGTTATTTTCATCTCGGAGTCCAATCATCTTTGTTTGGGCTTCCCAGGGACGCTGTACTTGATGATTAATGGTTACAATTTATGTCTAACTCTGTTCCCGAAAATTATAATCCACATGTAAAACTATGTGCAGCACATTTTGCTGAAGACAGCTTCCTCAATCTCAATCAGTTTAATGCTGGATTCGCACAAATATTATTCTTGAAAGATGGAGCAGTTCCCTCTTTGTCTGGAGAAGGCGTTGTTTATGGACCACAACCGGTAAGTGTATTTTATTATTTAAGTTGGTGCGTTTAACAGTTTCTGTAACTTATTACACAAAGGGCAACACTGTTTAGCTTTGTTAACTAGATGTTAGGGCCGTGCAAAAAACAAATGCGATGTTCATGCGCATCTCGTCAGTAAAAACGCTCCTGTGACTATAAATACATCTCCAGCACACGCTCCTGCCCACTTGCTTCTCAAAACTAGTCCAAAACTAGCGTTAGCAGGAGGGCAGCGTGCTGTAAGCTGCTGTCGAATCACAACACAGGAACCGCTGGCCCAATCAGAACTCATTACGTATTTCTGAAGGAGGGACTTTATAGAACAGAAGACATCAGCCCATTTTTATGACAGTGAAAACAGCAGTATACAGATAGGTGAATTGTGTGAAAAATACTGCGTTTTTTACACGCGAAACATGAACACCTGTAATATTGCACACTGTAAACACAATCAAAGCTTCAAAAAAGCAGGTAAAATGGGACCTTTAACAATTTTTACTGCAATCATACAATAGGAGTGACTGAAATCACATTATTCAGTCAGTCAATTGCTCAACCCTGTCACACCAGCCACAGTCTGGCCTAAAGTGTCAGTTCTGCTCATATGAAGCATCTTCATCCTGGACTGGATCATCTCAAGTCAAACTAGTTATTCAGATGAATGTGGAATCTGTTACAGACTTACTCATCTCAAACCACATGACATGACAGGCTGGGACAAATCAAATAAATGCAATCAAAGACCTTATTTATAAATGTAATCTTTCTTGTCAGATATAAGTTGACAGAAATCACACAAAGGTCGAATTTCTGTGCAAAATCTGAAAACAAAGATGCCATTGAACAATTTATCTACCTATGTCTTCAGCGTTTAAAAAGAGAATTTATGTTTTAGTTTTGTAGTGATTCACTGGATTTGATTGACACACATGCAGTTGGCAGCTTAAGTACGAAGTAATATTAATCAGCTACAGTACTTACTGTATGGTTAGAGTTTGGCTTAGGATTACTTGTAACATGTCCGATTCAAATGGAAGAGACATGTATTTACTAATAAGGTAACTTCTTGGAAGAATTAGATGTGATGCTCTCAACCTTTCCTGAGGATGGTACTCCCCTAGTTATGCTTGGAGACTTCAGCATCCTCCTAGATAAACCTCTTTCTGCAGACTTCCACACTCTGCTTGCCTCTCTTGATCTCAACCGTTTGTCCACAACTGCTACTTACAAATTTAGTTGACAAACATTTTTTTATCATAATGTTCATCAACAACATTTTTTTTTCACTGACGATAACGAGCTAAACCTTTTTTAATGTCAAAAACTGACAGAAATATATTGACATTTTTCAAAGAATAAAAATGCGACAAAAATTTGACACAAACTAAATCAAAATTTGCTGTCAAAATTAACGTGGTATGGTGCAAATCTAAAAATCCTACTGACCATAATGTGTATCAGTCACTCCTCTTCCTTCTCTTCACTGCTAAAAGGACATACTACCATAACAAAATTAACAATTCGTCTACCCCTTGCATGCTTTTTAAATATTTTTCCTTGCTCCTTTGTCGTCCTCATCCCCTTCCTGCATCAACTCTAATATGCCACGTTCTTCATTACTAAAATTAAAAATATCAGTGCACAATTTCACACCACTATCCGTCAAGTACTCATTCACATCCTTCTCTTCCCTCTCTGAGACAGAAGTCTCCAAACTCATCCTTTCTAATCATCCTACTACTTGCCCACTTGATCCTATTCCATCTCATCTTCTTCAAGCCATTTCTCCTGCAGTTATACCTGCATTGACTCACATCATCAACACTTCCCTCCACACTGGTGTTTTTCCCTCATCATTTAGACAGGCACATATAACTCCACTACTTAAGAAACCCAACCTCAACCCATCCCTTTTAGAGAACTACAGACCAGTTTCTCTTCTTCCTTTCATTGCAAAAACACTTGAAAGAGCTGTGTTCAACGAAGTCTCTACATTTCTCACACACAACAATCTCCTTGACAGCAACCAATCTGGCTTCAGAAGTGGACATTCAACTGAGACGGCCTTGCTCTCAGTTGTTGAAGCTCTAAGACTGGCAAGAGCAGAATCCAAATCTTCAGTACTTATCCTGCTTGATCTAAGTTAACCACCAGATCCTCCTATCAACGCTACTGGCAAATGGCATCTCAGGAACCACACTTCAATGGTTTGAGTCTTACCTATCAGATAGGTCCTTCAAATGGCGCTTTTCCATTACCAGTACAAGCTCGACTGCTCAGTTTTCCATTGCAGATAGTAGCTCCAAAATAGTACTTGGTCGGCATAGCGATGCCGCAGGAAACTGCTGTGACATAATCTTCTATGTGACACACACCCGCTACCCACACATACAGGACAATGGAGAAAATTGAGTGTATGCTGTTTTTGATCCTCGGGAAGTGGCTGTTTCTCACAGCAAGAAGACAAACGTTTCTTGAGAAGCTGAGGGCAGCAAAACAAAACTGCTGGCAGGGTTATTCAGGATACTCTGTCTGGCGTGTGCAATGATGACGCAGTAAATAGTGACGATTCTCTCTGACCAATCAGCAGTCTGCCGTGTTTAGTACCCGTAGTACCCGTTACCTGGAAGCAGGTACAGGTACTAGTTTTACATAGTGGAAAACCAAACAAAGGTGAGTCGAGTCCAGGCGAGCTGTTACGGTGTATTCAATGTTTATTCAACATCATGAAGATTAGACCCTTCCTTTCTGAACATGCTGCACAACTCCTTGTTCAAGCTCTTGTTCTGTCCAGATTGGACTATTGCAATGCCCTCTTGGCAGGTCTTCCAGCCAGTTCTATCAAACCTTACCAATTAACCTTGAACACGGCAGCAGGATTTTTTGTTAATGCACGCCAGGTCTGTTTATCACTTAACTTCCAATAACTTCTTGCATAAAATTCAAGACATTAATATTTGCCTACAAAACTACTACTGGCTCTGCACCCATTTACCTAAATTCATTACTTCAGACTTATATGCCTCTAGCAGCTTGTGTTCTGCAAGTGAACTATGCATGATTGACTTATAGTCCGGAAAATACGGTATATGATAAAAAAAAAACTTGCTACATGTGGTGCGTTAATCTAAGTGATACTTGTTATAGTATTTGTATATCATTGTTGATTTTTATTGCTTCCATTGTTCTCATTTGTAAGTCACTTTGGATAAAAGCGTATGTAAAATACAAATGTAATGCATTGTAAATGTGTATTTTGACATGCCATCTTCTTCTCCAGTGACCAGTCTTTGCAGCGGCACTGAACTCCTTTAATTACTGAGTCTCTCTGTGTGAATATTAGACTTTTGTAATGTGTTGCTTTTACCAAACAATGCCTGGATAATTGTCTTTGCTGGCAATTAGCTGACAGGTTTGTCCGGTGCTATCGGCAAGCACATCCATCACTCCCGTCTCTCTGTGTTTCCAGCCAACGCTGGATCAATAGCCTCATATACGCCAGCCGTGGCCCTCGCACACCACCATCTTTTATTTTCTTTCATTCCTTTCTTCCCTGTTTGCATTTAAGAGACCCAGAAATTGTGCCTTTGGGACGGCTGAATATATATCCACTCACTTCAGCGGGATCAATAGAGAGTTTGAGATTGTTTCTGAAGTCTTTTCTCCGGTGAGTGTTGTGTCCGTGTTTTCCCAGACCGGGCCAGATGGATGTGCATGTAAATAAATCAATATGTTCAGGGCATTTCAAGCACATATCGAATATGATATCAACATCTATAATCCTTCCTCTCCTGCAGACGTCTGGGAGGGGATCTTCTGAACGCCAGAGTTTCCTAGAAAGGCTTTCCTGCGATTTTACTCCAGTCTCTTTGGTTCTTTGTGGCTCTTGGCCAGTCGGCTTGTGTTTTAAATGAGATTATTGTTACATTCTGGCTCTATTCACAAAATCTTCTTATTTCTTTAAAGGCATTTGTTCCTGGATATCCAGTGAGTAGTTCCTGCGCTGATGGCATTGAGGTTGATGATTAACAGAAGCATTGCTCATTTTAACTGCACCTTTTAAAGTCAGATTATTTTTCCATTTTTCTCCCACATTGTGTGTTATTAGATGGCCACCAGTTTGATGAAATTGACCATTGACCTCATTTTAGACTTTACATGCAGATAATGAAACCATACTGTTGATGAAAACAATATGAGAAAAATAACACCGCTAGCTACTATAAATAATGCATCAAATATTTTAGAAAAGAAACAGGAATAGGATTATTTCAAATAACCAAATCATATTCTGTAATGTTTGCTTGAGCTAAGGCTGATTCAACCAAACCAATCGTATATGAGATGGATGCACAACATAAACATATAAAGTACAACTTACAACTGCACAAAAAGGATGAGATTGGACAAGTGAACTTAAGCTTGTTAGTCAACAACATACAACATTCTATTACAGTAGTGTAATATTGTGATATTATGTACATGACCTTCCAAGTCATACTTAGTTTGAGCTGCAAGAGCTGAACGTAAACTATGAATAAACACTGATAAACTTGAGTGTTTTTTGTAGCAGGTCATGTATCTCAAACACACCACATATGAGAATAAACAGCTATACTGTTTACAACATCAGTGTAATATTACAGCTTACGTGTTGTAACTTCACACTGTATTTTTATTATGAGAGTGATTCCAGGCATCAGTGCATGCTTTCAAAGCCATAGTTTCACCTGGTGTGAGATACACTGTAATACAAATTAATTATATATATATATATATATATATATATATATATATATATATATATATATATATATATATATATATACACTGTATGTCAACCTACTGAAGTACTAAAATCTATTTTGTGAATTTATCATACATTGATAATAAAAACACAGGTCTTAAAGAGAAAGACACTTGAGTTCATCACAAGTAGCTTCCCTCAAGTTGAGCTAAATACTAACTAGAAGATGCAGAGTGTAATACAAATGCAAAACACCATCACAGTAACACACAACTCTATACAATAAACATTCAATTAACAACATAAGATGAAACCTAAAACCCTAATGCAAATATTAACTGATCAGAAAAAAGAAAAAGAACAAGCAGTAATTTCAGTGAAAAAACATAAAATGTGAGCTGTCTGGGCAAGAAGATTCAAGGCTAGTTTTTGATAACACTTTATTTTGATAGTGCACTTTAGACATTCTAATAACTATAAGTAACTTTTGAACTACATCTCAACTAACTCTGAGTAGGCTGTTAGGTTAGGTTTAGGGTTAGTGGAATAAGTTTATACTTGCAAAGATTCTTATAGTCATTATGTTGAGGACCATTCAAAATAAAGTGTTTTAATATAGATATTAATAAAGTAAAGGTATTTAAACAGACAGTCTACTAATACTCTAATGACTGCTAGTTGACATGTAGTTGTAAAGTTACTTACTGTTTATTCGAATAATCACCATACAGTGTATATAGTAAGCTTACAGTTAAAGAATTAACGTATTTGCTGCAGCATTTTTAGTCTTTTACCAATTACAATAATTTTTAAGGGGTCCCAATTTTTTTTGTCCTTAACCAGTTAGAAAAGGTCCTCATGGTTTCTTTCGAGTGCTCGAAGTATTCGGTCCCACCCCTGCTACAGAGGCAGATCTCTGTGAAGGTAAGTGCATTGAGTGGATGAATCTGGCTTTTGAATACTGAGATATTCCAAATACTGAGCACCGCTGCTCTTGTTTTCTCCATGTGAGAGGAGGGCTTTTAAAGAAGTAAATATGAAAATCAAACAAGGGCTTTAGGCAGCCACAGAGATTTGCAGAGCTGTCCTCTGGCGTCTAACAGCCTCATCCATCACGACCCGCAAGTAGTTAGTTCCTCTAGTATCTGTAAATGTTTTTAGATATTAGCCAATTTATATGCTCCCAGATTCATCATGGAAAATCAGCTTTAGCAGGGGCGCATTATCAGCCAGCGCCTCTCTCGCGCATCATGAAGTTTGATGTACGACGGCGTTCACAAGGCACCGAGGAGGAGGGGCGTCTTGATTATAACCATAAGAAGAAGGGTTTTTAATTAATAAACAAACTCCGGAGCTCATCAGTGTCAGGGGCGATAACGATTGTCATTCGTTATTTTTTACGACGACCGACCCTCGACAAGTGCTGCCTTCTAATGAGCTTCTGTCCGCTTTTTCAGAGTCTGATAATGGCGAACTGAGATTGCACCGCTTTCCTCCGCCCCATTCGTCATTTCATCAGAGGTTGTTTAAGGGGGCTGTGTTTTTGGTAAACAGTGCTACCCGGCGGAGGGCGTCTTTCCTCTTTAATATTTCCCTCCTTCATATAAGGACACCTCGGTCGGAATTTATGTCGATATGGGACAATTACATTAAATTTGCGTTGTTTACAGTGTCGTGCGGAGGTGTCTTTTATAAATGCATGACGTGTGCGCATCTTCGGCTCTGTTGTTATTTACTGCGCCGTTCGCTCGCTGCAGATCCGCCGCTGCAAATGGCATTATGTTCCGTGATGAATGACCGTTAGAGTAAACTCATTTTAAAAGCACCCTGATTTATCAGCTCTCTGGCCTCCATTTTCATCAGGTCAGTGCTTGGCTGAAACCTCACAATGTCAGCCGCAAGGTCACCCTCTGTTTACGACTCTTCTTAACCCCATCGCTCAGGAAAGGCCCTGCTATGGCCGTTTGAGGCAGGTGGTGTTGTGTGATGTGTGAAATGCGATGGTGGTCAACCTCCAATTACGAGTGCTGGTAAGACAAGGCCTTTAATGGCTGCTGCTTGCCTTCAGGGAGCTCTATTACACACTGCTGTTTTGCAGGACCAGCATCAAATCTATAAAAGTACCATTAAGAGGAAAAAATCAATCAAAATGCCATTAAAGTGGAATAAGTTGCCAATATTGCTGATGTGGTTGCGGCTTCTTTGATTTTCCCTCAGATTATTAGGCGCAGCGGCGTAGTGACTTTGTTAAGGGAAACCAGTGGTGTTGGGGAGTAATATGTCTCCCGGCTTCATAAAGTTTGCGGCCTCATATTTCCCGCTTTATTGATTATCCATTATCATTTGTCACGAGGTGTCCTAACTCAAGGGGAAATATAGCTCTCTTCATTGCCGAGCGGAGCGCCCGAGCAGTGTATGGATCTGCGTGTGAAGGCAGCAATCTCTGAGAAAAATGAGCAGAAAAACAAGGCGCCTGCTGGAAGACTGCTGACTTGGCTTTGTTCTCTCTTCCTCATGTCCTCGTTCAGCAGGAGGATGAAAAAGATAACAGTGAGCATTTGTTCTTCTCCAGCAGGGATTTGATGTCATGACCAAGAGAGAAAGATACCTCTGAGATGCGACCAGTGAGGGAGTATTGTGCGTTTCTGTTGACAGGAGTCTGTAACGAAAGCCTAAAGAGCTTGAGTCTTAAAGGTCTTCGCACTTAGTCCGAAATTTTCGTATGTGTTTTTTTGTATTCGTCATCCTAAAAATTTGTCACACACAGAAACTTTGCACACTGAGTACGATGTGTATTAATCCGTTGTGAAAAAAAATAAAAGCAAAACAGTAGTAAAAGGAGTCTTCAAGCAGTGACGATGAAGTTCCCTTGCTTTATAACACTAAAACCTCCACATGGATACTGTCTTGTATGGCTAAAGAACATATTATTTCACTGTATTATTCCACTGGCTTCAATAAGAAGTGTCTAGAACAGGGGTTGGCAACCTTTTCGGCATGACGTGCCATTTAAAATTTTACTGGTTAACCTCTTTGCCAACACCCCTTTTTAATGCATTCTACAGATACACATTTTTAAATTACATAATAAAAAACCAATAGGCCTATTTGATTTTCATGCAAATAGTTTCTGCGGATTTTTTCCATACATTGTTTTTTTTTTTTACTTTTTAGAAGTTTCTTGAATAACAAATATACGGTGTGACCGTGTGTGTGACAAAACCAATGCATTTTTAACTGTTTAACTTAATCACAGTTCTAGATTTTGTGCTGCTTTAATTGATAAACTTATCAGTACTGCCATGTGACTTATTAATCGATACTGAAATCACTACGTTATATTTCTCAGCAAAGAAGGGGTAAAATCACAGTTTTCTTTAGTACAAATATTATATTAAATGATTTTCAGCTTCATCTTTCCTTGCTCTCTTTAATGTTAAACTGACACTTTGTGCTCCTTCTGTGAACAGTGAACCCTGCCTACTTTGATTTGATTGGCCATCTCAGTCATTTTGACACAGACGAGCGCCTTTAGACAGCTGAGGTGTTTGATCTGAAGCATCTAGTATGTGCAGCGGTCACGCGTGCATCTATAGACTAGAGCAAGTTCATTTTCAAACTTCAGTAGCATTAATAGCTCCCAGCAGGCTGTGTGACTATGAGAAGTTATTACCTCAAAATGTACGTCAGTATACAGTTTGCCCTATTGCTATTATTCCAGCGATTATCCCGAGCCGTAGGTTGCCGACCCCTGGTCTAGAGTCATGAAATGATTGTCTAGTCATCAACTATTTTTTTGTCTTGTTTTATGTTCAAGGTTTTTTTTTTATGCAGGCCACTAATCACTTTTCTTAAATCCAATTTTTTTATGACTGTCAAAAGTTTCGGAGGCAGCGTTTAAATGTGATTTGACACAAAGTGAGGTGGTGTTAATTTTCTGACTCTGTGTGCAATGGCCTTTAAGGTTGGAGGCTTGATCTTGTGGTCTCTATCTCAAGAAAGTATGTCTATACTACTACTACTACTGTGTATTACTATACAGCTACTACAGAAAACAGCAAATGTGTCCAATACAGGTTCTTTATTGGCATCTATGGTAGCAAAAAAGGGTTCTTTAGATGGGATGAAGTGTTTGGGGATCCGGTTTTGTTTTCTTTTTAAACACTTTTAACAGTAAAGCATTGATGGTTCTGTGCAAAACATTTAACGTTCTGTGAAAACACTTTATTTTTAAGAGTGTGTAGTGAAGGATTATTGATATAGTCAGGATACATAGCCAATTTTAAATGGCTCTCATTGGAGAAAGATGCTTTTTAAAAACTTTGACCACTCTCAAATCAAGAATATGCCCCTGGTCTTGGTCTGGGTTTATCGTCTCTTAAGTCTGGTTCCCAGTGTTGCAATGACTTCAGATTGCAGTAGCTGCATAACTACTGCACACAGTTTTTTAAACTAATGTGCCAACATGTCTCTGTGTAAATTGATTAGTATAGGCATGCACCCTCATTTTGTAACCAGGTGTGTTGATCTAGACCTTTAAGCGGTCTAGTCTTGTTCTTACCTTCTTACGTTGGAGATTTAGAGGTCAGACGATAATAACAGAGGTCATTTACACACAGAAGTCTTAAAGCTACAACTGCAGGGCTTAAAAATCAAAATGATGACTGTTTATGACACACAAACTTTGACTTGTGTAATAGTTCACTGATTTATTTCTCATCACTATCTATTTGAGCTTATCTACGAGGCCTCATATTTCCCATCATGCTCTCATATAGATATATCATCAGAATGACACACAATGATTCAATCCATTAAATCTAAATTTGTTTAAAAATGATGGATTTTGTGTTGGAGTAATAGGGAATCAATTCAAGGGCTCTTGGGCTGATTTATAATGTTAGTGCAGCATGATTGGAGTGAGACATGCATATTATTCATCCACAGCTCTGTATGCTCGTATCACAGAAATCCTGCAGGTGTAGGAGATGCGTCTTCATCAGTACCTGCTGCATCTGTACCCAGGCTTTTCATCTGGAAATGTCTAATGCATGCAGTGTAAAAAATAAATAGTTGAGAGAAAACTTGAAAAAAAAAAAAAAATAGGCAGTCTGATGCAGTAAGACTTTGTAGTTCTTCTTAGTAAGGATACTTTGTTTAGCCAATGTAAATGTGTTTATGCAAATGCTGATTGTCTTATTTTGCTAATGGAACATTTCTCATCAAAATAACTGAAACAGCAATGTCATTATGTATTAATTATTGTACATTTCTTGCAAAAAAAATAAAAATGTATAAAAAGTCACCACATTATCCACTTTAAGTTTATGAGTGACAAACCTTAATGGATCACTTGGTCTAATATGTAGACAACATTGCGTTTGTTTGTAAAACAACTTGCAAGACTATGACATCCAGAAAATGGGCGTTCAGTTCAGTTGAATTCAAGTTTATTTTTATACCACCATTTACAGTACAAATCATTGCAAAGCTGAAGCTTGTGTAATTCCTAGTTATGCAGAAACAGAGAAACAAAAAGAGAAATAATTAGCATAGCTGCTATTCCAACCAAGTAAAAATTATTTGTTCAACCCAAGCTAAAGAATAATAATGTGCATTTGATCAGATATAACCATACTACAAGGTTATGAGATGCATTATTCGAATGCTTGGCGAAAGAGATGTGTTTATAATCTAGATTTAAACAGAGAGAGTGTGTCTGAACCCCGAACTTTATCAGGAAGGCTATTCCAGAGTTTGGGAGCCAAATGTGAGAAAGCTCTACCTCCTTTAGTGGACTTTGCTATCCTAGGAACGACCAAAAGTCCAGCGTTTTGTGACCTTAGGGTGCGTGATAAAAGACTAGCTTGGTACGCAATAGCTAGAGTAATAGTAATATTTTGCACTTGATACAGAATTTAATAGGTAGCCAGTGCAGAGACTGTAAAATTGGGGTAATATGATCATATTTTCTTGACCTCGTAAGGACTCTAGCTGCTGCATTTTGGACGACCTGTAGCTTGTTTATTGACGAAGCAGGACAACCACCTAGAAGTGCATTACAATAGTCCAGTCTAGAGGTCATGAATGCATGAACTAGCTTTTCTGCATCAGAAACCGATAACATGTTTCGTAGCTTGGCAATGTTTCTAAGATGTAAGAATGCTGTTTTTGTAACATGGGAAATATGATTTTCAAAAGACAAGTTGCTATCTAATATAACACCCAGAATTTTGTCTGTAGAGGAAGTAACAGTACATCCGTCTAGTTGCAAACTGTAATCCAAGTGATTCTGATTAATACTTTTTGGTAAAATAAGTAATATCTCTGTCTTATCCAAGTTCAGTAGAAGAAAGTTATTGGTCATCCAATCTTTTACATTTTTAACACACTCTGTTAGCTTAGATAATTGGGAAGTTTCATCTGGTCTCGTTGAGATATATAGCTGAGTATCATCAGCATAACAGTGGAAACTAATCCCGTATTTTCTAATAATATTACCAAGGGGCAACATGTTAATTAAAAATAGCTGAGGACTTAGGACATATCCTTGTGGCACTACATACTTTACTGGTGATAATTGAGATCAGTGTTCAAGTTATTGGACGTTCTCTTGGCCTCAAGATTAGACACACAGACCTCAAGAACAGTGGCAATCAACACATGTTAAAAAGATGAGCTCTTTACATAACAGTACAACAAAAACTAAAGTAAATGACAAAATGTATTCATGCTGCATTGCATACTGTGAACTCAAAGTCTTAACATTTCAACAATATTAAATTATTTTTTCAGACAACTGTGTTTTTTAGTGTTTGAGACTCAAAAGGTGTCTTAAGGTGGAAAATGTGCAGTTGCATTTTTTTACAGTTTGTGCTCCTGCTCACTCTTCTCTCTCCATCAGCAGCTTCCAGACATGTCCTCAACAACATGCTGCGTGAGCCATATTTAATTCCAGACCTACTGTTAGCGAAGCACGTCGAACAGGTACCAACACTGAGCAAACGTCATCTCATTCTTCCACTGAAGGCCATCTACTCTTAACTATGCAAGCAGACTATGATTAATGGCTGTAAAACTCCACAGACTATTATTGTAACGGTCTTCTGAAGTTGTGTGATAATTTTTTGCAAGGAACAAACCCATACATTTTCATGGTTTGGTGTTCTTGTAATATTCTTTGCGATATATATCTGTATCTGGTAAAAACTCTTTAGTTAGTGGTCACTGAAACCCTGGGAGATTCTGTGTTAGTTTCTGAGATGTCTGATTAAACTGCTAATAAGGTGATGTGTGGCGTGCTGCAGTGCATGATGGGTGTTTGTAATGGATGCTGAGGGCCCATCCCCTCCGGACTGTAATATTTATTCCCTCTCTTCAGTGCACAGTAAATGACTGCTGTTATGGACCGCTGGTCGACTGCATCAAACAGTATCCTTCCCATAAAACTTTAAGCCTGAAATTGACGAGGAGCTCTTCACAGGGACAAGAAGCTACACCTGACATAAGTTACGCTTGAGGAGGAGTGTGTGTGTGCGTGTGTGTGTGTGTGTGTGTGTGTGTGTGAGAGATCTATGAGCAGTGCTGTGTTCACTGTCTGTATCCTGCCGTCAAACCACCCTCACTTCCTTTGCGTGTGTTTGATTTCCTTACATGTGCAGAATTATATGTTAGTAGATTTTATGTTTCACATTATCATTGTAAGAAATATTTCCCATTTAGTTAGATTTCAGCACGTTCTATTTAGTAAATCTGACTGAATGAAATATAACATAATATAAACAATGTATATCAATGAAGTCTTTATAACAGTACAGCAGATATAGACACACAATTATATGAAACTGTAAAATGATCAGTGATCTCTCTCTATCTCCAGTAATGTGTGTCAGTAAGATGAGATGTAGATGATCCGCACATATAACACAGTGATGGAGAGCTGAAGAAATCAAGGCTCCTCAGAAGATGTGAGATGTTCTGGAGGCTTGTGAAGATCATTCATCCGCTGAGGAACAGTGAAAGTAAAGCTTCTGGAAACAAACGCTCCTCAAAAGATCCTGAGGATCAGATTTGAGACTTTAAAACATGATTGATGGAGAATCAAGTAAAGCTGAGCTGCTTCAGTCCAGTAAGAGTTCATCTGGAGATATTACTGACCTTATTCTGACCTTTACTTGATCAAAATCAGACAAGATCTGAGTCGAGCTGAAGCTGGAGGCTTCTTCAGTTACACTAGAAGAGCTGTGACTCTAAACTATCAATCAGAGACAGAAGACCTGCAGGAGTGTGAAACAGATTAAACAGCAAAGACTGATCTGATCATTTAGAGGTCTTGGAAACATGTGCATTAAATACAGTAGAGCATCTTTTATAGGGTTAAAATGCTCCGTAAGTTTCCTAACAGAGACACTGAGTTCAGGTTTGTGCTTTTATAAACTCATGCCTCTCTCAGACTCATCGCGTGTGCGTGTGTGTGTGTGTGAGAGATGTATGCAGCCGGGGTGAAGGGTCAGAGTGTTTCTCTGTCTGTGGTCACTCATCCCCATCCCTCCACTCTTTCTCTCTCTCTCCATCTCTTTTCATGCGTCAGCAATCATTCACTCTGTTTATCTGGATGTGTTCATCAAATCTCCCTTCAGAAGTCCCTGAGCACAGCCTGCATTACGTCCTACAAACACAACTTCATCACATTAGTGTTTTGTCTGAATGTGTTCTGTATGCTATTATACTACACCTGTGTACACAGCCCCTAGCAGCCCCTCAGAACCTGTTGGGTGTGTGTTGAGTGATGCTACATTCACTCCTGCTATTACTGCAAACACACATTCCTCTGCTGTTGCCACAGCAACCCTGCTCAGCTGTCAAGGTGTTTCCATGGAAACCGAGCACAGGTAACACACAGAAAGGGGTTTGTGAAAGTTGACCATCTCTTCGGCTCCATGAGAAAGTGTTTGTCCTTGACTGTATTCCCCCAGTGCCATCGGTCTGGAGCACGAGGACCTGCTGCGAGACAAGCTCAGAGAGACCAACCTGTCCTTCTTAGGTAAGCCTCTGTTTACCCCAGGAATAGAAAACAGGGTCATGTTTTCAGATTTTTTTCAGAATCTATATTAGATTTTTTTTTTAATTATTATTTGTTTGTTCATAACTGAATTTAATTTATCAGGTTAAACAGTGATAACAAAAAAAGTATGTTATAATACGTTGTAATTTTTTTTTAGAAAATTTATTATATATAACCAAGCAATCATGTAGGCTTATGTTTGTGATTAAAACAGAACATTAACGTTACATTCATAATTTTAAAGGCATAAATGTTTCTTGTTTTCAGTGTTACAGTACTACAGTACTACTGCTTTCCTGCACTTACGCACTCAAAAACACATATCCCAACCACTTCTGCCCAATATCGCCTTCCTGCAAGCATGTAATATCAAATCTTCTTTAAATGAATTTTTACACAATAAAATATACTAATACTATTTTTTCCTTACCTTCGCTCGTCATATTTTTTTAAATATATATTTTACATTTCTTCAGACTCTCATATGTTTGTATACGCAGTATAATGCATGTGTGTGCATAGAAAATAAATCTCATATAATAAAGTGTATAATATTTAGAGTGATCCCCTCAGGATGAACATCAACTCTTGAACTTTAATTTTTCTAATTGTATTGTACTCTCTGCTCACATTGTATACTCTCAGATTTCTTTATAATCTGTGTTTATAGATGGTCATAAATAGGGCTGCACGATAAATCGCGAGCGATATTTAATGCGCATCTTGTCAGTAAAGCCCGATCTGTAATCGGCGGTACATCTCCACACGTACAAGCTTACACATGAGGCAGCATTTACTACACAGAGCCATTGTTCACTTACGAGCCATTAGTTCAGTAAAATTGAGCATTCGAATGGACACAGTTGTTATTAAGGGAGAAAAACAAAATGCCAGCGAAGAAACACATACCAACAAGAGTAGCCTACTCACAGCAGTGAAGAAAGGAGAGTGCTGGACTTTCAGCATGTGCGCTATATCCAATAGTTTGTGCAGAGAGTGGAAGCTAAAGCACGCTTTGCGGGACATAGAGGTGCCAATGCAATCACTTACATTTTTTTTCAGTGGATACGCCATCATTTTTACTCATAAAGGTATGAGTAATACATCATTCATAACTTTAAATGATCTACTTTTATATATGTGCACTCACAATATCAACAAAACATTGTGCTTTTATAAAATAAAGAAAACAAACATGATGCACTTCCTGCCGTTTGTTCTTGAATGCATGCCTCACAAGCATGATAAATATATCTATAGAAAGCTTTAAATTACTACTAAACAAGATAAAACAATTCAATGACAAAACTCTGTCATTATAATCATAATCCGTAAAGATGCACTTCTCTCTAATGGCGTGTCTGAAGATATGACAAGTCAGGATTGACAACTTCATCCTTGCGACTCAGACTCCGGCCCAGTTGAAAAAAAGGTTGAGAACCACAGTATTAAAGAAACACAGCAGCATGTTATTAATATGATGTGTCCCCATGTATATGTGCATGATGTTCCTGGTGTGTGTTTATGTGTTGTGTGTTTCTGGAGCGCCGCGGGGCAGTTAAGACTGCGGTGTGAAATGAACGAGTTCTGACCCGACTAAGGGCGGTCGGGCTGCCAGGTCACGCAGCCTGATAAATGGTTTGGAAATGAGCCCTGCGTCAGCTGAGATAGCTCATTAATTCTAATCAAAGGTGATGTACAGAGACGATCAGGCCCCGCACAAAGCCCTCGCCCAACTGACCCTCTCGCTGTGATTTAATGGAAATCAGGTGTTTCACCAGGACTCAAGGTCACTCCAGCACTGATATAATACAGAGACCTCTCACCCTCCATCAGCACAGCAACTGAAGAGACATTTATGCAGCACCAGCAAACACTGCTCTCATCCACCATCTGTGTCTTTACTCTGTTCAGATGACTTTGCTTTAGTTGCACTGACTGAGGGCATCGATGAGCCTTCACAGGATGTATACACAGACACACATATAAAATCAAATCAAAATTAAAAATGCAACACTTTTGTTTTTGCCCCCATTTTTCATGAGCTGAACTCAAAGATCTAAGACTTTTTCTATGTACACAAAAGGCCTATTTCTCTCAAATATTGTTCACAAGTCTAAGTCTGTCCATCCACATCACAGGTGTAGGTGCATCATAATTTAAGGAAATAGGGAATTTATTTATGGGTGAAAATCATGCAGTAATAGGGTTGCAGTTTGTGTGAAAGTTCCTTACTTCACGATAATGACAGTCAGTCAAAAACATAATTTTCAATTCTAAGGGTCAAAAAGAAGATGGAAAATTGTCTCAGTCATCACTTGCACACAAATAAACTCTTCTCACATTGTAAAGTAAACCTTTGTAAGATCCTGAAATGTGTTTTCCACACAGATGAGAACCAGCTCCGTGCCAAAGGCTATGACAAAACCCCGGACATCATTCTGGAGGTGCCCATCGGTGAGATTCGTCCATCTGCTGCTAGCTGCTGTTTATTTACTTACTGATTAGAAAAAAAAAAAAGACCATTTTAAACCACTAACTTCCTCAGTCCACAGTGTCAAACTGTAATCTGGCTAATATCAGTAACTACATTTAAGTGGACATTTTTTTTTTTAAGCAAATGTCCTATCAGTTCAGTTTTCCATGAAAATAATCTATCATTTTACATAAAGACCAAAGAAAACTAAAAATGCAGTGTTTGAGCTGACTCTCTTTTTCTGCTTAAACACTGCTAGTATGTAACCTGCTCTTGAGATAACCGTGTGTTGTGCTCTTCTGCAGCTGTCGATGGTCATATAGTTCACTGGATTGAGAGCAAAGCTTCATTTGGAGACGACCACAGCCATCACACATACCTAAATGAGCAGTTCTGGAGCTACTGCAACAGGTCAGACATTAAACAAACTACAACTACAAGATTAAAAGCCAAAAGCCTAAAAATGAACTGGACATCTGTCTATTAAATTTAAATTAACCTGTTCACTGCTAACTGTAGTAAAAGCAGAATTGTAATAGACTTATACTGTGGGAATGTTTTCAGCACTTAATGCCTATTAGGGTTTAGCTTACTTAATTTTATACATCACAAACACATTTCAGGCCACCTGTTCTTTCCTTTGCTTTAGCTTGCCAGAAGTAGATTACCAGTTTTAGATTTCTGAACATTTCCTATGTATATATTGTAATAATTCAGGTATAATTCATTATTTTTTTGGTGAAGGTTTTCATTATTGATATACATTTTATTATATAATTTGGGATGGACTTGGTATTTGTGATCAACCAATATTGATTTAGTTTTTTCATGATCGATGTTGATACCAATTATTTGCATGTTTATAGCAGATATGCATAACCGATATTCATTACCGATATTTAAGTCCATAATTTTCCCTCCTTTGTTATCTTTTAAAAGTGTCTTTCATGTTAAATTAATCTTCGTATTACAACAAAAACATTTTATTTATAAAAAGCATCAGCAGCAATATACTAATATTAAGAATAAACAACATAAATGTAGAATGTTTTCAAATAGAGAAAATAAATAAAGAGCAGTAGTAATTTGAACTCAATTTTAAACTACAGTTTTAGTAGATTTATGACATGCTTAATAGGATAAAGAGCAGAGAATATTTAACTGGATGATGTTAATTCACTGAATAATATTCTCTGGAATATTGGAATATAGAAAAAAAAAAAAAACTGAATTTTTTGTTTTTGTCGTTCTAGATTATGAAATGCCTGCTGACAGTGCACTTTATCTATGGATTTACACAGAACTAATGATATATAAACAATTGGTTATTTTAGCCTACATGACTAATGATGAGCATTTAGACAACAGATTTTTACTTTTATCTTCAACATGCGCTCATTCATGGCTTTATATGATTTAATTCAGGCAAAGTTATGTCTATATTAGGACATGACTCGAGGGATTATCTTACATGACTCATTCATCTTTATTTCTTAGAGCCAAGCTGCATAAACTACACATCAGGCATATATGTACCACATCTTATTTGTGCATTAATGGCTTTTAAGTTAAATAAAGTTTACTAACCGCAGCAAATCAAGTAAGTATACTTTACTTTTGAAACCGATATTACAAAACCAATATCCGATTATGTTAAAATGCTTAAATATTGGGAAAAATATTGGTAAATTGATATATATCTGTCGATCTCTAGTAAATAAATGTCACTGATCTTAACATGTTTCAAACACTGGAACTCTTTCCGTGAAAGCATTGTGTTTGTTTGTGAGATATAGAGCACTTTCTATCATGATGCTTTGTCAATCATATTTGAGAACTTAAAAAATAAAATGTGATGTACACAGACCTACTGTATTCAGTGGACTAGTAGAACCATCTCTAATATTAGGTCCATGTTTAACCACAAAATGCGTCTAATACTCTTTAAGCTCTGGGGGGAAATGAATGGAATGTGGTTCTCTATGACCAAAATCCTTTTGTCTGTTTACGATCCATCATGAGAGTTCACTCTATCCATCTGATCTGATCTGATGTGCTGTGGATCAGTAGCTCCATTACAGTCATATGGATCACATTTTCAGCACGATCTTCACGTGTGTGCGTGTTTAGACATGACATGTCACATGATGTCATGTTTTTGTGCTGCCTTGTCAGATAAACTTTGACATGTCAAAAAATAATAACTGTCAGGCCCTTCAGAGTGCACCTTTCAGAGCTGCTTGTAATTTTTAATTGACATTTACATTTGACATTTGCAGTGCTCTGGGAGCTAAGGATCGGTTGTGTCCACCTTCCCGTCATCTCCTCTCACTCAGCCAATCACGTTACTTCATCTCCTCTGTTTAGATGAGTTTGAGAGAAATATATTGAAAAGGTCAGCGAGTTTCCTTTCCAGAGACCTTTTCTGCCATGTTTTCAATTAGTACGGCGCATGAGAGTGACACCACTCCTGATTTGCTTATTTTCAAGCATGTTTTTCTTCTCCACCAAATGGCAGCATTTGCAAGCGCCGTTAATCATTCCTCCTCCTCCTTTAAGTGTTGAGAACCAAGGGAAAAACAACACAACTAATTTCCTCTCCAAAACTCACAGCAGCCGCATTCATCATCCAAACAATATTGTGGCCAAAACACTAACCTCACACTAAACTCTCGTCAGTGGAGTCATGGGTAATGAGGCTTCTCCTATAAAGAGCGAAGCAGAGAGACTCAAGATCCGTCGTCCTCACCTTCACATCAATCTTCGCTGGCTTCGGCAGGCTCCGTGACGGATGTGTGCATAATTGAGTTATCCATCTACTCGGCTATAAGTTGCATTAAAAATTATTCAGCTGATAGTGAATATTAAGCACATATTAAGGCTTGTGTATGTTTTAGTAGAAGCGGCTGAGGTTAAATGTGTCACGTAATGAAATGCGACTCTGGACTGTCGCTCCTCTTCATGCGAGACTGCTGGGAGCGACGGCGGATGAGAAACACACACATTACACTGTCCTTTCATAAGCTGTTTGACTTTTATATTAAAGAAATAGTTCACGCACACATGAACATTTGGTCATCATTTACTCTCGCCCTCAAATCTCATTTGTCATCACGAATATTCGTTGTGGCATCAATGAAGCTACACTATAAAGCTACACTATTATTAATTTACAAATGATTATTAATGATTGACTATTATTAATTGACTCCAAATGATTAGATCAGTCTTTGCTTTTAAACCTGTTTTCACACTTATCTCCTCCATGTTTTCTGTTGTCCGTTAGATAGTTTAGAGTTGTTTATGCAGTCAAAGCTCTTCTAGTGTAGTTGTACAAACGTCCAGCTTCAGCTCGACTCAGATCTTGTCTGATTGTGATCAAGTAAAGGTCAGAATAAGGTCAGTAATATCTCCAGATGAACTCTTACTGGACTGAAGCAGCTCAGCTTTACTTGATTCTCCATCAATCATGTTTTAGAGTCTCAAATCTGATCCTCAGGATCTTTTGAGGAGCGTTTGTTTCCAGAAGCTTTACTTTCACTGTTCCTCAGCGGAGGAATGATCTTCACAAGCCTCCAGAACATCTCACATCTTCTGAGGAGCCTTGATTTCTTCAGCTCTCCATCACTGTGTTATATGTGCGGATCATCTACATCTCATCTTACTGACACACATTACTGGAGATAGAGAGCAATACTTATATTTAGATCATTTCATGTCTGTATCTGCTGCACTTATATAAAGATGTCATTGATTTAGATTGTAAGCAGCAGAATTTCAGTATTTAAATTGAAAAATCTAAAATGTTATATTTTTGCTCAATTGGAGCCTTAAAAAAAATTCCTCAATGATCACTATATCAGACTATACGATCCATGAAAGTGTCAGAATTATACAAAACACGTTCAAGTTTTTCAACACTTTGTGTGAAGTAGGATTGAGCCCAGTGTTAATTTCGTTGATGAAGACTATGACGAAAAATATTAGTCAACTAACCTTTTTCACGGACGAAAACTAAATAAAAACTAAATAAAAAGTCAGATATGATGACGAAGAACGTGACGAAATATAACTGACACTTGAGTCAACGAAAAAATGAAGACGAAAATATATGGGAGGGACGAATGGAGAAGAGATCCAATCATAAGTTCTCTTTTTGTTGGCCGTGTTGGGAAGAAATTCAATCCGAGCGGATCTTTGAGGGCAGGTTGATCTATGCAGAAGCAGCCGAGCCATTTTAAAAAGCCTCGGCAAATGCAAGCGCAACAGCTAAACAAACGCAACAGCAGTTACACAGAAAATAGAACAAAGATGAGTTTGCAGAAATTTGCAAAGTTTCTAGGACGTTTTCATAACAGTTAAGTTGTTTACATTATATTTAGTTGTGGTTGCACAGTCTTAGTTACATAACTTTGGTTGATTTCAGTTGACTTCGTTCGTTAGCAACGCGCTAACGTTTTGCTGTGTACCTGTGGTCCAAGGGCGATGACAGAACAGAAATGTCAGAGCTAACGTTAGGTCTAGGACGAAAACGAAAAATTAACATCTGGTCACATTTCGCATATGACAACAAGACCGCCTGTAAACCGCGTGGAGCAAAAATCGCTGAGACACACAATGCACAGAGTAATAGATGATGAAGAAGATGATGATGCTTACAGTGTTGTGTGCTTTTTAGTTTAATTTGATATTTACCTATATTATCTGAGAGAGCTGCTTGAACATTAAGGAGTAATGAACATTAAGGAGTGTTTCTTTGGTAGTGTGTGTAATGGCATTACAGCCAATACATCTTTTATTCTACATTTGAGAATTGCACTAATCTGTTCTGTTCAAATCTTGTTGATTTTGCACTAAGTAGCAAGGCATTCTAATACATTGTAGCCTAGCAGTTATTTAACTTCTCTTGAGGTATGTGAACAGTAACAGTAGTGAATTTTCTGTATTTAGAAACCTTGTGCAATGGCATTACTTTTTAATTGTTTTTGAGAAATGCACTTTATTTTTCCTAATGTTTTTGATTTTGCACAGACAGTAGGATACAGTAAGTTTAGAGTTAGGTGGTTGTCTATTTCAATAATACTGTACTTCGTCTTGAAAGAATGTCATATGCATTGCATATCATTCAGGGAGAATGCATATCTTTTTCAGAGAGCATGTATATTTTTCATGGAGAGCAGGCCTTATGTTTATTTTATGTGATTATCTTTTGTGAAAAAAGTTACGGTCAGTGTTTTTGACAATAAGAATAAAATAAAATTAGAGGTGGGCATAGATTCATTTTGTTAATCTAGATAAATCTCACTGTGATCTTGAAATTAATCTAGATTAAAATGGCTCATTCGAATTCTGCCGAAGGCATTCAGAATATGTGTGTTACCCAAATAAAATTGACAAACAGTAAGTCTTTGAGAACAGGTTTCTCAAGCTAGATGGTGCATTAGAAAAGAAGCTCATCTCCTGTTTCCAAAATGCATCACAAAGTGCTTGAAAAAGCTGTAAACTAATTCCACATTGCACAAGGTGCAAACAACCTTACGCCTGCTTCACACCAATGTTTAAGTTTTTTTCAAGTCTGTAGGTGTCAAGGTATATGAACCAAATAATTAAATGTAAAATAGCACTGGATATACTTTGATATAAATATCAAAAATTATACCTGGTGTCTGAATAATTTTTGGTTTGACTGTTAAAAAACTACAAAGTAATTCAGTCAAGAGCAGTGAGTGATTTTCTTTCATTTTCTTGGATTAACATTACAGCAGCCAGTCGCTAAATTAGACGCGGTCACTTTAAGAGACGATGAACGCATCCAATGTAATACACATCCCATTTTTTTCCTCAACAGATTACTTTCACTTAAGAAGTAACTGACAGTTTTTCGAACATAATTCCCAAGGTGGATATTTTGACTTATTTTGTATGTATTTGTCGGCACAAGAGAAAAAATAACAAATTCGATGTCCAAGTGTTTTGAGACGTCTTTCTCTTCGCAATAGAGAGCTCGGTTCAGTGTAGCTGTCCGTGATACGCGTCTCTCTCTCTCTCTCTCTCTCTCTCTCCGCACTGAACACAGCGCGCGCGAGTAACCAGCTACTCTGTTCAGCTTTTCCACGTCTTGTGTTTGGATGCTTTAATGTTTAAATAGACAAGTGGTAAGGCTTGTCTATTGTGAAAAAGATAAGCTTTCGTGACGATGCACAGCAGTGGCCCGTCAACTGTCCTGAGCATCTTTTTAGGCTGGCCTCAGTCAGTCCGTTATATAAAATATCAAGGTGAAAGTCATCATAGCTTGCTTAGTATAGACCCAGCTCTCAACCCAACTTTGAGAATAGATTAACTGCAATATTTTTTTATCGCCCGATAAGAGTCTCGCGTTAACGCAGCAAGTTAACTGCCCACCACTAAATAAAATACATGTTTTGTATTATAGCCATTAAATCTGTTTATGTATTGCATATTCAAACCTTAATACCATACCATAACAGACTTATGGAAACATTTAGTCAAGTCAGTTAGGTCGATTTGGTTCTACTAAAAAAAAAAAAAAAACTAGACTAAGACTAAAAGACTTAAGACTAGACTAAGACTAAAAGACTTAAGACTAGACTAAAACTAAAACTCTTATGATATTTAATTGACTGAAACTAGATTAAGACTAAAAGATTTCAGATGACTATAATGTGACCAGAGATGTATAAAGTACTAGAGACCCAGACTTGAGTAAAAGTACAAGTGCTCTATCAAAAAAGTGACTTGAGTAGAAGTAGAAGTGCTCTTTAAGCACCACACTTAAGTAGAAGTACTAAAGTATTCAACATTTTTTGTACTTAAGTATTGCAAGTAGTCTATTTTAAAATTTACTACTCAAGTACTGAAAGTAAAAGT
The DNA here is from genome assembly GCF_023724105.1 of Carassius gibelio. Lineage (NCBI taxonomy): Eukaryota > Metazoa > Chordata > Actinopteri > Cypriniformes > Cyprinidae > Carassius > Carassius gibelio. Next base: position 3,249,622 of record NC_068412.1, on the reverse strand, counting down.
AGAAGTATTGTGTTATGTAGCTATTAAAGAAAGTAGTCAAAAGTTTGAACATTGTTTTTACTATTTCAAATGATTAACCTAAAGGACAATCACAATTCCTTTGACTGTAACTTCTTTAAAAAAAAAAAAAAAAACGGTTACTAGGGTTAGTTAACCCAATTTGCAAAATTATGTCATTAATAACTTACCCTCATGTTGTTTCAAACCCGTAAGACATCAGAGGGTCATTTAGAATTTTTTGAAGCATCGAAAATAAATTTTGGTCCAAAAATAGCAAAAACTAGACTTTATTCAGCATTGTCTTCTCTTCCGTGTCTGTTGTAAGACAGTTTAAAACAAAGCAGTTTGTGATATCTGGTTCGCGAACGAATCATTCGATGTAACCGGATCTTTTTGAAACAGTTCACCAAATCGAACTAAATCGTTTTAAACGGTTCGCATCTCCAATACGCATTAATCCACAGATTAATTAAGCTGTTAACTTGTTTAATGTGTCTGACACTCCCTCTGAGTTAAAGCAAACCAATATCCCGAAGTAATTCATTGACTCAAACAGTACACTGACTGAACTGATGTGAAGAGAGAACTGAAGATGAACACCGAGCCGAACCAGATAATGACTCGTTCACGAGTCAAGAACCGTTTCTGTCCGATTCGTGAACCGAGGAGCTGATGATACTGCGCATGTGTGATTTAGCGTGAAGCAAACCGACACACAGAGCGTCTGGAACCGAACTGATTCTTTTGGTGATTGATTCTGAACTGATTCTGTGTTAATGTTATGAGTCCATGTGCAGTCAACGCCAATGACGCCATTGCATCGAGCGCAAAAGAATCGATGAACTGTTTTCTTCAACTGGTTTATTGAATCGAACTGTCAGAAAGAACTAACGTTACTGGTCATCCGAAAACCGATGCAACCGGTTCTTGACTCGTGAACGAGTCATTATCTGGCTCGGTTCGGTGTTCATTTCTCTCTTCACAGTTCAGTCAGCACGCACAGTCTTCTTAATCGCTTGTTTAGCTCAATGATGTGCCAGCTTCATCAAACCTGCCATCTACAGTTCTGGCAGTGGTTTGTAATGGAATGATTCGTAACATTATTATAATTGTAACGAGTAACGATGCAGCACATAAAAAAAATATCGGAGTAAAAGTATTAAACTCAGCGAAAATATGTACCGAAGTAAAAGTGGAAGTAGGAGAAAAAAATAATACTCTAGTAAAGTACAGATACCGCCTTTTAGTACTTAAGTATAGTAGTGAAGTAGTTCTACTTCGTTACTATACATCTCTGAATGTGACTAAAACTAAATGGTGTGATATTCAAAAGACTAGGACTAAGGCTAAATCCGAATTTTCTGTCAAAATTAACACTGATTGGGTCGATTGACAATGGCTGACAGACATCACGATGATGAGCCGGCATCGTAACCGCCCCCCAAATCTCCTGCAATCCGTTGCATTCCAATTCTGTGTTTGGAAAGGAAATTCAGTGTGCCACAGAACCCCTAAAGGGAATAAGTAGCCTATGAGATGAGACTATATGTTAACTTTCGTTCACAATTATATCGTTGTGTAGTTCTCAGAGGCCCTCATGATGCCAACCCTGAAACAACATACAGAACTACCAAATCTTGCTACACTTTTGATTGCATCATATTAATTGCTGTTAAAGGGACAGGTTGTAGGACCTGCCACTAGAGGGCGCACTACCAAAACAATAACAATTGCTTGGTTTGATGACGCTAAGGAGCAGCGTGGAATGATGGGATGTGTTGTCTTCTACCCAACTACTGACGGCCATCAATCAGACGGAAAAGATAAATCATAGATTAACAGATGAGGTAAAGTTTTATAAATGTCGTGTTTGATGTCATCATTATATTGAATTAGACCCGAGTAATGGAAGGTTTACAACGAGCAGATTACATACAAAGTCAACGCAAAGACGCGATCAGACTGTGGATGAGGCGCGTCCTCGCGCTGATCTAGAGATGCGATGCCCCGCGTTTGGCGTGTATGTGCCCCATAATACTAATCTTGTTTATTGTTATAATAGCATATGTTTTCTGTAAAGATGTGAATCAAAACAACTCACCTGTCGAGTAAAACACAAGTGAGATTGGCATCTCTTTCTAGTTGAAGTTTGTCGCCAAACTACTTCCACATATATCCACGACACTGTTGTCATGTGGTTTCTACGTCAGTAAAGGCGGTAACAAAGGGGAACTAACGTCATTGACAGGCGACTGCACTGCCCCGTGTCACTGTTTAGATGGGAATTTTCTCATGATTTACAAGTAGTTGAAAACATTAGAGAGATTGTTATTAATCAGCTGGACAGAATATATAACACTAGCCTAGTGGTTTTTGGATATTTTACTCCAAATATCTTACAAATTGTATGTTTTAATAGTGTTCATCGTCTGTTTAATTACGTCTTTAATATTTTTTTTTTTTCGTACATTTCTGCCAAATGCATATCAACTGAGTCACCACTTATAAGCTACTACTAAATATTATAGAAACATTAATTTTCTGTTAAGTTGCTTTGCAACGATTTGTATCGTAAAAATCTCTATAGAAATAAAATTGAATAGAATTGAAAAATTTAATTAATTATACTGTATATAAACTGCAGGCTTCAGGGAGCTGCTACTAATATGCAGGGCATTGAAACTGCTTTCTCTTCTTTATATGTGATAAATGTAGAAAACGAGAGGCACTTTCCTGAGACACGATCGGGTGTCTGCTGAAGACCTGCTCATTTTCTCCTGTTTACTGTGAACATTTCGTCCTCTTCTGTGTGTTAATATATCCCTGTGACTCTGACATGAGGAGGAGGAGGAGGAGGATGAAGGCCAGATCATCCATCATTCCTGTCACAGACTCAATTCAGTCCACCTCCTGTCGCCTATTAATATTAAAATCAGCCGCCCTTCCTTACACTTCTTTCTTTCTGTTTCCTTCTGTCTTTATTTCGGATCAGATTCTAGAATTTCGATTTAATGAAATGAATTACTTGCCCATCTATTTTCATGAATAAATAATCCTTAAAATTGTTACTTTGATTCTTAATTGCACTTAAATAAATAGGCTTAATCTAAATGAAATCATTTAAATGTCTATAATAACTTGCACCACGCTAATAAAAAGCGCAAAATGCATATTTTTGTTTATTTAGATATTTGTCAGTGGTGCTCAGTAGCTGCAATCAATCACCATTGTCCTATCTATTCTAACATGTGGTTCCTCGCAGATTAATGACAAGTGTTTGATGTTCTTGATCAGACGCACACATGCACTCTTCTCATGTCTCGCATCATACAGCGCAATATAGACGTGCTCGTAGAAGCCAAACATCTCTGGATGCTTACTGTGAAGTACTGCATCGCAAATGTATTATTATTTCCTGTATCAATTTTTTTTTCTCTGCAGTTCATTGCAATAATTAAGTAATACCATCTGAAGTCCAGTGGTTTAACATGTTGTTAATGAAGTTATTCCAAATGAACAGTTTCTGTTTTCATTCCAGATTTTGTATTAAAATCTGCATCTTAATATGAGAGTTCCATCTTTGCAGATGAAGGTTTCTCTGCGGGGCTCCTGTATCAGAGCATGTTAGCGCTTGTAATAGAGGCTGCTAAAGGTTAGATCTGATAAAACGCTGTCAGGACTCCACAAAGATGATGTATGGCCATATAAAGCACAGTATGGCTCATTTCTCTCCTCGGTCAGAGAGGGTTAATACTCTGTTTTGTCATATATATTCTGTGGCTTGACCTCTGGGAAATTGTTGACCCGAACATTTGTGTTATATTTTCTTGAAATTTTTTTGAGACATTTTTGATGGCTGGTGGCTTTGACAATCATTGGCAATAACATTAGACTCCAATAATATTAGGCTCCCAGACTGAATCATTTATTTAATATTTTCAAAGAGCATGCGAGTAAACAGTCTGACATACTTTATACCTTGATCACATCCTGGTCATGTATAATTTGAAAGATTTCCTCCATTCTCTTTGAAGAACCGGATAAATAAATGTATTCCTGGTCAGTCAGATTGGCTGTTTCTAAGGCAGAGCATCAGACAGTTTATTCAAGATTTATACATTTTAATGTTTTACATGTACGATTTTTACATTTCAATGTTTTAAAAATAAATAAAATATAATTTTTTAATGTTTTTAATGGAGAGATTTATAAATTTCAATGTTTTAAATCTGATTGGCTTTGACTTCTGTTCTGTTTTGTCTCTGTTAAAAATTGCATGTTTTCTTGCACCGTTCGCTACAGGTTCTGGCCTTCTTTATGATCTGTGTTATGAAGGTGGCCCTTCATCTGGGTTGTTTATTGCTGGTGTTTAGCATGATACCTCCTATATGTCTGGTCCATCTTTTCACTTACAAAATACTGTAAATCATGCTTCTTTACTGTCAAAGTCCTGGTCACAATTTTCAAGTCAAGTCTGCTTTATTGTCAATTCTTCCACATGTACAGTACATACATACAGAGAATCGAAATTGCATTACTCTCAGACACCCGGTGCATACAGATAACATTAACAGTAGAGCCTAAAAATCTAGATCAAATATAAGAAACAAAAGAAATATAAGAATATAAGAAACAACTATACAATAAGGGAATGTAAAAAATACATAATAAAATTAAAAATAAAGTTAAATAAAGCAGTGCAAGGCACATGGCAGATAGAGTTCAAATCCGTGGAGTGAACAAACAGTGCAGATAAAAGATTTTTAGTGCAAAAAGGAAGCTTATTTATATATTTATATTTTTCTCCTCATTTCAAAGTAGTAGCAGAAGCTTCTCTCTCTCTCTCTCTCTCTCTCTCTCTCTTTCACTTTCCTCAATTCTTCCATATCCTTTTCTTTTTTACATTAACCTTTTTTCAGCAGAATCTTTACCCGAGCTTGTGCTCTTGTGACAGTTTAACCGTAAAGAGCGCTGAAGAAGCAAAGTTGAGACGACAGCATGACGTCAGGAAATCTTTCTGGGATTTGCGATTGCTGGCGTATGACATTTAACACCGCAGCACACCCCAGTGCAGCGCTAGACGTCTGACACGCACCTCTGAATGCTAATGCCACATGACAAGATGCTTTCATGCTTTAAGGATTTCAATGCATATTTAGGGACATTGTTTAATGCGCTCGCATGTAATCCGCACACTTCAGGTCCCCATCAGCTGTGGGATTTAGCTCCCGCTAAGCCTCCATTTCATCTATTTATTTTCCAGGTTTGTTCCCGACACATTAAACAAATTTGTCATTTCAAGTTGAGGTTAAGAATGATTTTGACACAAGCTCTCTGCTTAAAAAAGAGAAAATAAAACACTTTCAGGCTAGTGGAAGTAAAGCAGTATATTACTTGAGTGAAGTTTGACAAGAAGACCTACAGTGATATACATTTCTGAAAGCTAACTTTTTGGCCATTTTGCTTTGTTCTCTAACATATTTTTATACCAGGCTCTTTGTAAAAAATCAGTCTAATGGTGATATTTTATGAGCTCATCTAACTGATTTGAATCTTTGTTGGAAGGAAGTAGTTCTGCACAAAGTATTTTTTAAAGACACTTATATACTTACACTCGTGCCATTGAACTGTTGAATAAATACAGTAACATTTGAGTATGAGACTGATAGCAGCTCTATATTAGCATGGCTGTGATTATGCCAGAGACTTTCACAGCCGCTGATAAAGAGCCAGTAGCGCTTAAGTACAAGCGTGATATTGCATTTATACAACAGTTTTTAAAATATGTGTCTTTAAAAACACTTTTGTACAGAACTACTTCACCACAAATTAAAATCTCATTTTGACTGCTGAGCTCAGGCCTACATTATTAATTCCAAAACGTCACTTTAGGACTTAAAATGAAGAAACGCTGAGTTGCTATATTGTATTACTTCATTAAAAGCTCACTGTATGAAGATTATTATGAGAGAGAGATAGACCGAACAAGTGTGGTTACCTGCATCTGATACAGCATTCATTCTTCAGATAAATCTCATATTCACAACAAAACATTAGTTTGAATGTCCATTGATGCAAGCGATATCTTTGTCGTACTATCCTTTCATCTGTTAAGGGTGATTTACAAAGACAGCACTGCTTATTGAATTTGTTAACTGTGTCTTAAAGTAACTAAAAGTATTCTTATTAAAAGTAAAAATAACTTCTGTTTCAGTCTTTTCAATATAATATTCTTTACTGCTGAATGATAAAACGGTCTCTTGTCGCCATTTAATGGCGAAACAGTGTCACAAATCACCATCACGAACACACAAACTGTTTCCCAGCACTCAGTACTACTATGTATATAAAATATTATTTATTGAATAATACACAAAAACAGCCATCATGAAAGCCATGCTTCAATATACAGCATTAAAGTTACATGAAATATAACGTGATGAGATTTTTGATCTCGGCTATAAATAATATATGTGTATATATAAAACAATAAATATAACAAAAGAGTTGCTGTTTATAATCAGTGCAGCAGACAGTATCATCATATCCTTTTATCTTATGTGTTGATTGCTTTAATCCTTTATAGCTGGATTGTTAGTGTGTCTGGCCTTGATTATATATTAGTTAAAGTCTAATCAGAGATCTATTAGGATGGAACTTTGACCTTTGATTTCCCTCGTTAATTCATTTGAGTCTTTTATAAGCACTGCGTCTCTTTTGATGAGTGTCACGTGGAGGCTGGAAGCTGCTGGTGACCTTTGCTCATTTATATGTTATAAAGACAGACCAGAGTACATCTGTGTGACATTCTCCCATCCGCACTCACAGAGATCTGTGCTGAAGACATCTCATGATAAGACCCTGTGTCTGTGTGTTACACAGAGTCCTTACTGTCAGGTCACCCAGTTCGTTCAGCTCAGACATGGAGGTCAGGGGTTTGATTCCTCAGAAATGCTTGAAGTGACTTTCAAAGCAAAAGTCATTTTGGATCATTTGACTTTATTTCTTCAATGGCACACAAATCCCATCATATGACTTCTGAAGACCTGGAATATAGCGACTTTTGCATTGTGATTATATGTGAGCCACTGATGACCTTCTGCTTTCACTGTATTTAAAAGATCAGCGTGAGCATTCTGCTGAACACCTGCTCGTGTTCCTCTGAAGAGAGGAAGTCGTATACATTTGACTCTAATAATTCTGTTTTGAACGGTTCCTGTAATGACAGCACTGCATCTGGCGTTTCTGATTTAAGAGTTTAGTTGAGCAGTTAAAGCTTGAGTTTGACCGCAGCTGTGTCTTGCATTTACTTCCTCTCTACAAGTTTGAAAACTATTACCATCAGAAGCAGTTTTGATGTCCACCGTCTCCAGATGTCCAAACTACAACTGTGCAGATCTTCAGATCAGTGCATGTGTTTATACAAGCAGAGCTCTCATGTACAGTCTGTGTTTCCACGTCCAGAAATGTCTCTTTAAATCACCTATCTGCAGGGCACCTTCCCTAATTTGGTGATGAGTGTTTGGCTAATCAGTGAAGTCGTCTCCGGAGAGTTTATAACTCTGAATAACTTAACAACAGTGGCCTGGGCCACATCCTTACACAAAACTGAAGTCTGCCTTCATTTACTGTCGTGGCGTTCTGACCTTTCTATTGTGGAGCACAAACCAAGATGTTATGCCAAATGTTTGAGCTTCTCTTTTCCATTCAACCAAAGTCTTCAGGAATTAAATGGCCAAACTTCTCAAGGCATCATAACAGTAGTCCACATGACTTGTGCAAGTTTTCTGACGTTTGCTTTTTGTGTGGAACAGACACAAATTTCAGATGCACATTTCACACCATATTGACATTTTGTTTTGGAATATTTAGATGTTAGACATCATTGGTTCCAAACACATTTGTTTCCTGCTTGTTAGAAAGGTTGGTAACACCTTAATATAGGGACACAATTCTCACTATTAACTACTTGCTTATTAGCGTGCCTCTTATTAACACAGTGACTGTTTAATAGTACTTATAAAGCACATATTCTGCATGATCATATTCTACATCCCTAGTCCTACCCAGTACCTAAACTTAACAACTACTTTATTAGCTATTAATAAGCAGCAAATTAGTAACTTGAGGCAAAAGTTGTAGTTAATTGTTTATTAATAGCGAGAACCGGACCTTAAAATGAAGTGTGAACGAAAGGTTGTATATATGAGATTTTAGATTTCCAGGGAAGAATTATTTCAGGAAATATTTAAATTCAAGTTTTTGTCTATAGCTTTTTCTTAATAAATGATGACTTCAAAGCAGCTTCAGTGAAAAGGCTTGTTTTAGTGCTGCATGGTAAAATTGGTGAAGTGCTCTTGTCCTGCAAGAACTCTAGCAGCTGCATTTTAGAATAACTGCATGCATGATAATATCGCAGAACATGATGGTTAATGATGATAAAACTCTAATTTTTGGTTGAACTGTTCCTTTAAGCTGTTTATTTTCCTCCACTTCGTGTCATGTTCATTGGAAACATTTGCTAGAAGAGTCATGTACGCAATAATAATAAAAAAAAAAAACTGTCCTGAGAATGTCTGTGCAGTTTACTGAAATATGACCGAGCTTGTCAAATGGCAGTTTGAATAAGAAAGAAAACATATTTTAATCAAGACTCGGACAGAAAGGGGTCACGAATCACAGCGTTTGATGTCACTCTCGCTCTATTCTGATGGCACCGCGTGGAAAGTTACCCGTGACCCCATCCTAAAAAGGAAGCAGAGGGATGAATGAATAACTGCTGCGAGGTCTTAGCATGTTAAATGCTGTAATCTTCCCAAAGCGTTCCTTCCTGTCGGCCCTCCTCTCAACTTCAACCTCCAACCCCTCCCTACATGCATCACAGCAAATGAAAGCTGGCCGTGGCATTAGACGGGAGGACAGAAAGCCCCTGGGTCATGTCCAGAGCCTGCAGCAAAGAGTCCTGCCCATCCATAACGACCGTTTTTAACGGCAGACGGGGAGGAGATACGAGGGACTGTAAATTGTATTCGACAGTGAGGTTACAGTGGTTTCTTCATCACTTGAATTCAATTTAGTTATTACAGCGTCTTCCTCGCCGCACAGATAAGGGCCGGGACTTCAGGTTTGCACTCTTATCATCTTAATTGATTAAGAGCAAACGTGTTTGACACGGGTCATTGTGCGCTGAAGTTATCCATCACCCGGGCGTTTGGTTTCGGCCCACGTCTGTCTCTAGTGTGTCTACATGGGAGGAACTGGTTCAGAGGGCACCGGGCGTCACCCCTACGCCGTTCCTCAATAAACACGCTGATATGCACAGAACATGCACAAACACAAACCTTTTGTTCGGATTCATCAAACAGTCCTTAAATTATTATTCCACTATCATTCCTGTAGCATGGGTATGTTTGTAGCAATAGGCAACAATACACTGTTATGGGTCAAAAGCATAATTTTTTTCTTTTATACCAAAAATCTATGTGAAAAGCTTGTGTAATTCCTAGTTACCATGGGATGCCAATGGCAGAAACCGGTTTGAGAAGAAGAAATACCAGATAATAACATTATTTTTATTTTGCTTATTTTTTTTACAAAAAAAGATGACTCCGGGTCACCACTGTGTGTCCAGAAGATGGATGTTCACACAGACTCTAACTTGAAGTTCAAGAGTCAAGTTTTTCCAGGAACGTTAAACAGTTCACCTTGATTTGTTATCATATGTCATCTTTCTCATGCCCGCTGGAGTGACAGAATCGACAGAGGCAGTTGCAGTGTATGCTATGAGACATGCATGCTTAAAATAGTTTCTGGAATAAACAGCCTTTCCATTGTGAGGCTTTATATTAGGACTCGCTGACACGTACCTCACACGCTCCCTCTGCATTAGTCTGACTGCAGTAATTACATGTCACTTCATCATCATATCTGTGGCAGGTAGTCTGCAAGCCGCGGATCTCTGATAAATACATGGTCCGCTCAATGTTTTTTATGGTTCTCTCCTTACATTAAGTATCTGGGAGACCCGACTCCTAAACACGTCCGATCTCATTACACAAATGTGGATATGCTAAATTAGGTTGAGTGTGCTTATGCCCACCGCCCCCCCTTGAACCGCCGCCGACTCACGTGTTCATGCAAATGTAGGTCTTTAACTCGTGGAAGTTGTCTCAAGTTTTATCCCTTTGGAAGATAATGTGGTTTTGCAATTCAAATATTTGCTCATTCTGTTTCCCCGTGCAAAGTGGCTTTGAAGCCGTCGCCGGTGACAGGGTGAGCGTGACAGCACTAGTGCATGCTCCGTATTAAAAATACTGCAGGAATGCCACATCAAAACGGCATGCAAATGATTTGCTTTGGGTGGTTGAGGATTCTCTGGTAAACAGGGCTGCTTATGATGGCTGATGGGTTGACGAGTCGCTTCAAGAGCTCTTCAGACTGGAGTGTGCTTGATTCCTCATTAATTAACCTGATTCTGTTCTTTCACAATATACAATGGAAGTCTCCTCTAGTGGATCTGTTGCTCTATACAAACATAACTCGACTCTATTTACTCAAAGAGCTCATGCTTTTGTGAAGGAAGCGTCCCGTGAGCAGCTGTAGACCTCGGACCCATCGCCAGCCATTCTGAACACACAGAATATATAAGACAATTAAGAATTGCCATGCGGCGAGAAGACCCTGCTCCCGGAACCCTGTAATTTCATCCCGTTTTTATTCTTCCTCTCTTCTTCTCCTTCCCCCAATAGCAATTAATCTCATTTTTAGTACAATTTCCAGCCCTTTGCTGGAGTCAGCCGGAGTCCTGTGTTTTGTTCCTATTTGGCCCGGTTCCTGTGCATAGTCATTAAAGGCCCAATTAATGTCACCGTGTAGCTGAAGAGTGCTTATTTTTATTGGGGAGCTGACAGTTGCCGCCACGAGTGGCGCAGTGTAATATGCATTAATTGCCCCGTAACACTGGTAATTACCAGTTCTTCAAGCCTCTCAGTAAACTGTCATGCCCAGACAAGACTGCTTTGAAATAGATTACTCATTAGGGAGAGCTGCCCTATTTTCCAAAGGGACTCACTGTGTTGGCTCAAAAAAAAAAAAAAAAAAGATTAGAGTACTAAACAAATACTTGCCAAAAGCAATTTCCTATTACAACTTCCCAGTGACGGCCCTTCTGTCCCGTCTTTCTTTTGGTCGCTCATGGGAGGGTTGCACTGTAATGACCCATAGTGCTCACTGGACACCTGTTCTTGTTACCCACACATGCTAATCGCTTCTGAAATGGCTGGCTGGATTCGTAAGCTACATTTCAAAGTCTCATCCACCATCTAATGCAGGATGAACCTCATCAGATGGGTTTGAGGCTCCAGAGTTTGACATGCTGCTCAACTAATATGGTGGATTAGAGCAGTGGGCATCATTTATGCTGAGCAGTTGGGGGTTCAGTGTCTTGCTCAAGGGCTCCTCAGTTGTGATATTGGGACAGCGCTGTACATTCACTCCCCCCACCTACAATCTCTGCACGTACAAGACTCAAAATCACAACCTTTGGGTTAGGAGTCTGAATATCTAACCAATAGGCCATGACTTCCCCATAAATGTACATCTCACAAGAAAATCTATTTCAGTCTTTCCGCTTCAAATTGTTTAATGTGGTCACTGCTATTTCCGTGTATTTATTTTTTTTTTTTTGTGAAATTTACTTTTCATGAGTGAAAATTGTTTCAATTTTTTTTTTTTCAGTGTATTAAGCATAAAATATGCAGATATTGGTGTGTTTTTATTTAGACTTCACACAAATGCATTGCTGGCAGACGCATGACAATTGAAAATGTTCTAAAATCAACACAAATCATCAAAATGATTATGATTGATCTTGTTCTTAATTTAATCAGAGTTTCAGTCTAAAAGTAGCACAGTCATAAGTTGCAGACATAAGTAGCACGGGTAATATTTGTATCAATAGATAACAATACATTGTATGGGTCAAAATGAACAATTGTTCTTTTATGCCAAAAATCATTAAGATAATGACTAATTAAAGATCATGTTCCATGAAGATATTTTGTGAATTTCCTACCGTAAATATATCTATACTTAATAATTAAACGTGTTGTATCAGACACGTGCAATTAACATAAGGCTACATGAAAAACAAGCTCAAATGGAGTTAACAAGGTTTTTGGCCGGCGAATGAGGAGATCTTTGTTTTGTCTGTCAACAGAAATGCTGCATCTGAGGCAAGTGCAGCGTATTATATGCTAGTATCACCTTTTACAGGTTATATAACGCTTATTGTTGATATATGGGCGCTTAGATTTTCTTGTTGTTTAATACACTTGGCCAAAATCTAAAGATATAAACGATTAAGCGCTAGATGGCAAAAAACCTACTTCTCCAGTCTTTAAAACACAAAAACATTAGCCTTTACATAGTGTTTGAGTAAAGAAAATGCTGTACTATTCAAACAGTTATTTGTTTACCCTTGCCTTGCTTTTTGCTGAACGGAGATCTGTCTCCTCAAGGCTATCAAATATTATTTTCTTTCTGAATGTAATACTAATAAGTGTAAAATACACTAACATTTGTGCATTTCTTTTGAATGAAATATTTTAAAATATATAAATACACAAACATTGCTCACCCCTTCTCCACTATCTTGGATGGCTTTTTTACAGATATAATTTATATACGATATACATTTCACCAATACTGATATCTCAGTTTATGCAAAATTCAGCTTCAAGCTGCTTTCTAAAAACAATAAATGAAATCTTTGTGGGTAAATTTCCCAATCTTGCGGGTAGCTTTTGTAATGGTTTGGTTTCGCTGTGCATTGTTGAACGTAGCCACAGCTTAATGCTCCTGCTTGCTCTGTGAGGCTTGAATCAGAGGTTTCAGTGCGACTGCTGCTCGTGTGACCTCTTGATTCAGTGTGTTTCTATGTAAAGAGTGCGTGTTAATATTGACCCGCGAGCTGAGCTCAGAGGATGTCAATACAACAGGAGCATGTGTAGTGATGGCGTGGGCGTTAACATCAGTCTTTGATAAGAAAGGAGACACCAAACCAAACATCGACTTCAGCTACAGGGACCTTGATCGGCTTTGGTGTTTATTCGTCGCAGTATTTCTGCGTGGAGGTGTTTCGGTGGTGTATTTCTGCCCTAACAAAGAGCGTGTTGTTTTATCTCTTCTCCACACCTGCTGCAGGCAATCTGCCGCCCGTCCCTTCAAATGAGTTTTGTCAGAGGCTTTCACATGCTCAGCCTGCGATGTGCTAATGAAAGGAGATGGGACAATTTTCAGAGAGCGAGTATCAGAGAGTGTGGCCCAACTGAGAGAAACCGTGACCCTCTGTCACTGATGAACCTTATTATGCCTTTTGTTAACTCTTAATCTGAGTCTATGTGTGTGTTGCTTGAGCACTTATCAAATTGTTTATGACAGAACTAATTGAGCTAATTGAAGACATTAAGATTACCTGTCAGCTATATGTACCCAAACTGCACATCCGGTTGACAGCTGGTGACAGGCGCGGGCCCCAAACCATCAAATGGGGACTGGGATGCTTTAATGTGATGTGGACAGGCTTCACGGGGCAGAGCGAGCGGTTAAGTGGAGCCCCTGTGGGGGAGCGTCTACGCTCCGGACCGCTCTAATGGAGGCCCCTTTGGCTCCCTGACAGAGAGATGAGGCAATTTGAGGTGGAAAGGGCTTCGGCCTTGATTTTCTTTTATTTATTTTTTTTTCAAGTGTTTTTGGAACATCAGAGCAGAATAAATGTCTGTGGGCCGCCGTTGCTTCAACTTTCACAGAGGACACGACTGCATTTGATGCTCTGATGCATGCAGCAGTATGTGTATGTGTACATGAACCTATTTATGCATACGTGTGGAAATCAGTGAAATAAATGAATGAAATGTATATATCATCTGAAAGCTAAATAAATAAGCTTTCGATTGATGTATGATATAGGGCTGTCGCGATATACCGGTATTGACGATAACCGTGATATTCAAATAAACAATTATCGATATCATGTTAATTTAGTGTATGAGGATATACCGGTATTAGTGATAACTGCAATATTTAAAATGAACAGTTCTCTTATGATGACGCCACATGTAAATACGTGGTAGCAGTACCTGGTTGAGTGCCCAGGTGGCAGTATCGTACCTTAACTCTGACACCTGTCACACAAGAAGAAGAAGCAGCACTCGCAGCTACTCTGAGGAGAGCTGTGTTCATCAGAGTAAGTTGTTATTATTTTACTAGTCATAGACTGGGAAATATTATATAACCTATTAACGGTGGTATACTGTGTTCATATACTTAAGTAAAGGGTGATTATTTTAATAAGTACCGCATTTTCTTTACTCATCTTATTTTTGTATTTGCAATCAATACGGCCTGTGCGTAGTAACACTTTATTTCTTTCTTTCTTCAAATCTATGGACAGTTACACGATTAAAACGGATCTTGAAAAACTGAGCGACCAAATTGCTACATTAAACTCTGAAAAATGTTAAGTTGGTCAAAGTGCCATGCACTTGCCTCATCTGTGGTCATTCCTCAATAAGGTTCATTAGTTAACATATATAAATAACATAAATAATAATGAACAATATTTGCACAACATTTATTAATCTTAGTTCATGTTAATTTCAGCATTTACTAATGCATTGTTAAAATCACAAGTTGTGTTTGTAAACATCAATGTACTATGAACATGAACATTGAATAACTCGAATTTTATTAACATTAACAAAGATTAATACATTTTGTAATGTATTGTTCATTGTTCATTCATGTTCGTTAATACATTAATGTTAAAAAATGGCATCTTATTGTAAAGTGTCACCATTAATATTTATTCATCATACTGTTGAACTTGACAGTATTTTCTCTCTTGTTATTTCATAAGAGCTTCAAAGAAGACGGAGAAAGCCAGAGTCTTGTGCCCTGCATTTATCAGTATCAATATTATGCTTGTTGGGTGAAAAAGAAAAACTCAATAAAACAAAGTAAAAAATAATTCGACTGATATCTTCCTCATCCCAAGGTTTCTATAGATATCACAATATATCGACACCGTGAATTCTTATGGCCACAATAACCGTGATATGAAAAATCTAATATCGTGACAGCCCTAGTATGATGCATGAAAATCTGGAATCTGAGGGTGCAAAAAAATTAATAGTGAGAAAAAAGTGCCTTTAAAATTGTCCAAATGAAGTTCTTAGCAGTGCATAATATTAATAAAATAAGTTTTGATATACTTACAGTAGGAAATTTATAAAATAATTGTGCGAAGTGTGGAAGCTGAACAGTAGTGTGCTTGGGCTACTGCCGGACAGATGGAGGCGCCACTACTTTTAAGAGCAAATGCTACTAAAATACATAATTTTTTGAGTCATACAGATAAGAGTAATGCTTCTTTCATATCTGTAAAAACTGTTTATTTGTATACATTTAGAATAACACTGGAATGTTGTGCTTTTGTAAAATAATGAAAGCAAACTGGATGCGCTTTCTGCCGTCTCGGACTCTGTGAACACGAGTGCGTCACTTCGAAACTCTGTGAATGCTTGCCTTATTATAAACATGAAAATATAAATATTTAGAGAGTGAAACTTTTAAATGAATCAGTTCAAACAGTTTTTTTTTTTTTTTTTTTTTTTTTGCTGATTAATCAGCACCAATAGTTGATTGCTGGAACAATTGATTATCGGAAAAAATCCATGCCGATAGTTCCCCGGTTGCATCCATTGCTGGAGCGGCTGAGCAGCCTGTTTTCATTGTACAGTGTACATCTTCTCAGTTAACAACGGCTCTGTGTAGTAACAGCTACTCTATGTGAAATCACGCACCTGAGGGAATTAACCTCTGATTAGAGAACCGGCTTTACTGACGAGATGCGCATTAACGATCGGCTGATCGTGATCGGAGCACCCCTAGTGTGTGTGATACCGGTGAGTTCTCCTAGGCTTTATTTTGATTCGATAATCATTCAATAAGTGTTCAAGAATAGAAGCAGTTAAAGTGTGAAAGTATACATTGTGCTGGTATGAATGTAGATCCCTTTGATTTCCGTGAAGAGGAAAACGCAGACGGAATCATGGAATCCATTCATACAAACAGAAATCACTGTTTAATGCGGAATATCATGAAATTTGTCAATTTTAATTGAGTAGGTTGTTAAACTTAAAGGGTTAGTTCACCCAAAAATGAAAATTATGTAATTAATAACTCATTCTCATGTCGTTCCAAACCCGTGAGACCTCCGTTCATCTTCTGAACACAGTTTAATATATTTTAATTTTAGTCCGAGAGCTCTCAGTCCCTCCATTGAAGCTGTGTGTACGGTCTACTGTCCATGTCCAGAAAGGTAAGAAAAACATCATCAAAGTAGTCCATGTGACATCAGAGGGTCAGTTAGAATATTTTGAAGCATTGAAAATACATTTTGGTCCAAAAATTAAAATAATTACGACTTTATTCAGCATTGTCTTCTCTTCCTGGTCCTGAGTGTGTTCACAACGCTGCTGACGTGTTTTCTGGTGTGCCCAATAACAAAGATAACACGTTAGCCTCGTACGTAGTATCTGTCACTTTTAAGCTGCAAAAGATTTAAATATCAATCCTGCATGTTCTGCGTGTCTGTGTAAATGAATAGCGCAGACGCAAGGTAAAATTTTTTTTTTACACGTAACGTTACTGAATCGCGTGTGACACTGGCGGTGATTTCAGCTGCTAACGTCTTTCTAAATGAGTACGTAAACGCATAAACATCATCTCCAGAACTGCTCTGAAAGAGCATTCATTAGCTTCTGACCGTTTGATTTGAGAAAAACTAGCATCATATCACATACTGTACATAGAACTGTATTCACTGCAACCCGCCAAAATATAAGTTTGATCTATTTTTCAGTAGAATGTAAATAGTCTACTACTACTACTAAAATGAAACAAACATCAAAGGAATAATCAGACAACATTTCTTCCATGTTTTAATTTTAATAGTAAATCCCATTTGTTTGCCAAAACACAGAATTTGGTAACAAAACAAAAAAAAGGGTGAGAAAAAATAAAACATTTCACAAGGCCCTAAACGTACTATTATTATTTTTTTTACTTTTATTAAATTGATGTGAAAATGTATGTTTCATGGTTTTAATTAATTAGACTTGCTTTTTGATTAATAAACTTAATCTTTAATTAAAACAGAGTGAAAAAAAAGGAAAATACTAACGGAATTTAGGACAATAAAATTGATTTTGTGTTAATTTCTACATGTACTATTATTACTACTTTATTATTACTGCTACTAGTATGAGTCAGTACTGTTTGTTGTTGTTGTTGTTGTTGTTTTTTTAATAAAGCACTATTTTAGTTTTTGTTCAGTATCCATTTTAAAAACTATTAGTTAATTATCGGGATCGACCAGTGTGGTCCAACCTAGCCATCGGTATCTGCAAAATCCACTCTCGGTCGACCTCCAATTCTTAGATTACGTCATCCGTATGAAACATGCATACAGGCACATACTGCGGTGATGACGAGTCAGTGTCACCGACTTCTCTTAAACATCTCTTAAACCGAGAAAAAAACAAAACAAAAAGCACTAGCATAACAATAAATTAAACGTTACTGCAGTGTACTTGCTGTTTTAAAAATCTTTAGTCGAGGGCAGCCCTAGTGAATACACACCGAATGACTAAAGTGCCGGTCACACTACACATTGCATTTCATTGACTTCCAATCATAAACATGAATGTGTGAGACCAGAAACACAAGCTCATGTGAAATTTGCTGTTTCAAAGTTTAAGTTTGGTGAACTCTGTTCTGTGTATTCATATCACGTGTAAATCTGTGACCAGTAGAAGATTGGTGTGGTTTCTTAGTCAAAAACTCAAACTTTAAATCTGCATGTTTGGAGCGTTGCAATTAAGTTTACTAAATATTTTAACATTCTGGATGAATTATGTAAAAATCGAAAAAAAGAAAAAGAAAAAAAAAACATGGCAGATAGCCTGATGTCATACTATGATGTCCATAGATGGTTTCAATAGAAGACCTAAACACTATTACAATCACATTTTGTGGCTAAAACAGGGCATGCTCTCTGAATTTCATTCCAGTTTAATTTCCTACTAATGAGAGCTTAAATAAAATTTTGAGTTAGAAATCTGCATCCTGTTTTAACTTTAACTCAATTCAAACTGATGGACTGAATTGAATGTTAAGCCGTTCTCCGTTCAGATTCATTTTCCAGCAGGACAACAGCTCAAATCCTTCTGAAACCCCTCTAAAGGGTTGGTCACGCTGGATTTACTGTTCAGTTCACTTCCATTCATATGGGAATGAGGGAGAATGGCCACGCCAGCACTTGTGTACAATAGCTGATTTATATTCTTACCTACATATTTGTGTAGCAGAAAGACATTCAAACAATAGAGCATCTAAACTCCCATCGACTGAAAATAAAACATGAAGAAAACTCGGAAGTCAATACAATACAACGAAACCTTTAGAAGTAGGTTTGCAGTGTTCCAGGAAAGAATTAGATATATATATATATATTTATATATTTATTTATTTATTTATTTTTTATGGAGGTAATTTTTAATTATTTGAAGTGTTCCCCATCAGTTGGTAATAATAATAAAAAAATTATATATATATATATGTGTGTGTGTATGTTTATCTGGAGCACAAAACCCAAAAACCAATCTTAAGTCTAGTAGCAATAGACAACAGTACATTGTATGGGTCAAAATGATCAATTTTTCTTTCAATGCCAAAAATCATTATGATATTAAGTAAAGAGAGATGATTTATTCAGCTTTCAGGTGATGTATAAATCTCAATTTCAAGAAACTGAAGCTTAAGACTAATTTTGTGGTCACATATGTAAGCTTATATTGATATATAGTTTATATGTAAGCAAATGTTATGTATTTATGAATAGCACTTAAGGAAGGGAGATGTATTTGATAGGTCTCTGAGTTGTGTCCAGAGTCTCCCTCCCCTTCCTCTTCCCGTCTCTTCAGCTCTGAAAGGTCAGCGCTGTCATCCTCAGAGAGACGTCTGTTTGTTTCCTTTGGAAAACAGGGTTAAACTGTCGGACTGACAAACCCCTGAGCCCACCAACCTCAGCAGCCTCCAAACGAGTGACAATCAGTCCAGACGCCCGAGGGACGCTGCTTGGCTCTGCTATGACCCCTTCATGTCTCCGTTTGATTCCTTTATTCCATGTTTGGAGTATTTAACATCCAGTTTGATCCTCTGGATAATTAGTTTAGCTGTGCTCTGATGTCTCGCAGGCTTTGGAGGCGCAGAGGTGGACGCTTCACCCACTCGAGATCTGTTTGCTTTGCAAATGTTTTAAAATGACAGTGAAATCTGATTTGCAGTGCAGCTTGTCAGTGAAAACAGTGAGCAGCTTTTATCTCCAGTGCTGCTTCATCCGTCCAGCCAATCACACGCTGACCAGGACCGTTTGCTCAGTTCATTTACATATCAAATAATAGCTTTCTTTTTATGCAGTGATCAAAAAAAAAAAAAAAAACAGGGTTTAACAGTGGATTTTTTTTATATTGCACATTTATTTATTTGTATTTTGTGTGTGTGTGTGGGTTTCACCCAAATAATGGCTAATTAAAGAAGATGAGATATAGGGATGGGAATCTCTAGGCACCTCACGATTCAATTCAGTTAAGATTCAGAGGGCTGCGATGATAAAACCATTATCGATGCGTCTTTTGTTTTAATACAGATTTTCTTGTTTCTCACTGTCTGGCTATTAAAGCAGGGACCCATAATGCATTTACTTCCACAATCTTTTATTAATAAAACAAATGGAAGTGACAAGGTTACAGAGAACCAAAGATAAATGAAACTTGGGCCTGTAGCAGCATACTTGTAGTGATTAAATACAGACTTAAGCATATTCTGTAATATGGTTCCTCAAAATGGTTTCCAAAATGTGTTATTTTGGCTTGACACAACTTGCATATACTGTGGCTCCTCTCCAGGGTCTTTCCCCCACAGTGAGTGTTTAACTGTTGAACTGAGCAGTTTTCTCTGACTCGGTGTGTTTATGTGTGAGGGGCCTCAGTTTCCCACCCAGACATTCAGGGTCCAGCACTAGTTAGTTGAGCTCTGAGAAGGGCCCCGTGGGGTCCCATGAGTCTCGACCCCCAGAGCGCTGAACACTGAACTTCATCCTCTGACCGGTGGTGAGATCATGATCTGATGCTTCTCAATGTGTGAGATCTCCTGTTTGAGTGAGGTCTCAGTATCTTCAGTGTTCTGGAGTGAAGGAAGCGTTGAGATGTTGATTTAGTCACAGTTACACCAGCAGAGGTGGCCACTTGGACGAGGGCCAGGCCTGTTTGCTCAGTGGACGCTCTTCGGATGGGCTTCACTTATTTTTAGGGTCCTATTCCTGTGTTTTCTCTCTGGATGTCTGACAGCCAGCTTGCACACCTATTCATAAGCGCTCTTCCTCCAGCTGTCAGTGGAATGTCATGATTCTGATTCACCGCTGAAATAAGCTTCTCGTGTCTCCTGACTTTCTCTTATAGGATTACAGACACAAATCCCTGTTATTTGCAGAGAGAAGCAGAAATAGTAGCTAGTTTTAAACAATGTCTGCATTATAATCTGGTGATTTCCGTCTCCTTTCTCCATACAAATAGCACAACAATACCACCTGCATTATTTTTCTCTTTTTTTTTTTCAAGATTGTTATTTCTAGATCTGAGGCCCCCTTTTTTTTCTTTTCTTTTTTTTTTACAAATATTCTTTAGTTGACTGCATTCATTAAGTTCTGTTAAAAGAAAATAAAAATCTTGAATGAGTTAAATGTATATAGTGTAGTGTATATAGTGTTTATGTAGTAAATGTATATACATATAGTGTTCCTGTAGCTCAAGTGGTAGAGTTTTGCTTTTTCAAGTGTATAAGGTTGTGGGTTCGATTCCCGGGAACACATGATAGGTAAAAGCCGATAGCCTGAATGCACTGTAAGTCGCTCTGGATAAAAGTGTCTGCTAAATGCATTAATTTAATTTAATGTAACTGTATGTGAAATGCCAAGTCATTTCAACCGTTACTTGGATATTTCATCATATTGCTGTATGGTACATAGGTGATGTTATTTCAACAGCTCATTCATTCCCTCATTTATACAAGTATTATATTGTTGACTGCATTCATCAAGCTCTGTTACCAAAGTTAATGTAAGAAAATAATTTGTCTTTCATTTATATGAAATCCGTAATCTGTCATTTAAGCACTTTTTTCCATTCTGACTATCCAAACTATTGAGTGCTGAGGGTTTTTAATTAAAGTAAACTGTGTAGTATTCAAACAAATTAGCAATTAAAACTCTATTACGACTAAGTATTCTCAAATCCTGGGAAACGTTACATGAAATAAGTACTCAACTAAAATGTATTTGCATAGCGCTTTTAACAAAATGCATTTTTCAAAACCGTGATGTTTATAGTATCTTAATATATTATAGATGGATGATAAAATTATGATATTAAATGTTTTGCAACAAAATTAAAAATACAGTGAATAAAGATTTTTTGAATGTTCAGAAAAATCTGCATTTAATACAATTAGTTTCTGAAGCTTTTTTTTTTTCAGAAATTGACAGAGCTGAGATCACACTGTGCACACAGAAGCATTCAGGAGCTCAGAAACTTGTCTGTGACTTTTTCAAACCTGAATTGCTATATTAAATTTCTTAGCAACGAGGGGGGGTAAAATAGCTGGTTTTGAAGCAACTAAACTCCGCTTCTCTCTTTCTTTCTCTCTCTCTCTCAAAATGGCCATATTTGAGAAAAAGTCGAGTAGTTTGCGTGACTGGATATAGCTGTTGCCATTGACGAGTGCTGTTAGACCGTATGGTTTGCTGTAGCCGCGCGCGTCTGTAGAGTAGTGCAGGTTAATTCTCACACTTCTGTAGTACTTAAAGGACTGTGTAACTATGAGAAATGATGACCTAAAAATGTGCTTGGGTATGCAGTTATCCCTATTGCTCTAGGTCCTGCTATGTACATTGCTATGCTTGAGTGTACTGTATGTACATAGTTATTTATCATTTGGAAAAAATGTCCACTGACATAGTTTTTCTCCAAGAACTTCATTTTAAAGCCGGTCAAATAGAGTACTCGAAAAGAAGATGGGTGGAGCAGTCTTTAAGGGTATATACATCCAGAAGTAGAGGAGTTGGGATACTGATTAATAAGAGAATACCCTTTAAACTAGTGTCACAGTATTCAGATCCATTTGGTCTTATAATCAAATGTGAACTATTTTGGGGATTTTATATGCTTTTGAGCATTTACAGGCCTCCGGCTTCAAATATGAGCATTGTAAAAGATATTCAAACAAGACTTGATAGTTTACAGACAGGTCTGATAATTATTGGAGGAGACCTAAATAGCATCTTTAGTGTTTGTGACAGCACAGCGAAAACTAGGAAGATCAATGTTCCAAAACATTTACAGAAATGTATTTCTGTTAATGCTCTTCAAGATATATGGAGGACCCTACATCCAAACTCAAAAGATTACACTTATTATTCAGTTACTCAGAATAGTTATAGTAGTATTCTTTTTGTGTCTTAAGGGGGAAATTAATAAGTGTATATCATGTGAAATTGATAATATTATAATTTACGATCATGCTCCACGTACTTCGGTACCAAGTCGGTACTAAAAAAATGCAAATGCCATGGTACCAGGTTTCTTTAAGTACTGGTGGTACCGAGGACCCGCTCAACCCGGTTCTTGACACATACAGCGCTATGATTTCCATGAAGAAGAAAACACGGACGGGATCTTAAAATCCAGTCATGAAAATTAAACTTAGATTTTAATGTGCACAGTCACGGAATTTGTCAAAGTTAGCATAAATTAACCTGACGCTTGCAGTAATGATGACATAAATACATAAACAACATCACCAGAACTGTTCTGAGTCACTTCACAAGCATTTTACTGTTTCATTTGAGTAAAACCAGTGTCAAAATAAAAGTAGCCTGTTTAAATTTTAATAGAAAAAAAATAATGTTTAAATTTCATAAATTAAATTTGGGTGAAACTTCTTTACTGTATTTCATAATTATATTACTTGTAGAAAAACTTTAAACACAATTGTAAATAAGTATAAATAATGTCATTGGTTTTACTTTTTTATTGATAAAGTGTTTTTTCTTTTTCTTTTTTCTTTTTTCTTTTCTCTAAATAAGCATATTTTTGTGTTTTGCTTTGGTGCCGAAACTGGTACCGAGAACCGTGGATTTTCGCTGGTATCGGTACCGAATACTGAAATTATGGTACCGTGACAACACTAGTCAGTGCTATGATTCTGAAAGAAAACACCCTACAACATAGAATTTGGAGAATGAATAGGAAGTATTTAATGGATACAGAATTTGTTGCATATGTAAGAGAACATATTAATATATATTTTTTTAATTTAACTAATGTGCAAAAACTAATATAAATTAAGCTTATTTACTGTTGTTTTTGTTGTATCTTAGTAATGTGGACATTTAAATCCCGAGTGTAATCAATATAATGAGCCGATTCTCAAAAAGTTCAGGTTATAAAATTAACAGTGGCAAAACTGAAATTTTGACCTTTCGCCGAAAGCACATGAATCCAGAAGAATTTAAACAATTTAAAGTACAAAGCTTTCAAATTAAATATTTAGGTTGTTATATCAGTGCAAACAAAAAGCAATTGTATAAAAGTAATTTTTTTAACACTGAAAAATAATCTGAAACGTAATTTAAATAATCACAGTGAGCTCAAATTGAATCTAATTGGTAAAATAAATTTGGTAAAGAAGATGTGGCTTTCTAAGTTGATTTATTTGGTTAAATGTATCCCGTTGACACCACCAAAAACCTTTTTCAAGGAAATAAATTAATTTGGGCTGGAAAAACCCCAAGAATAAAAATAAATCTATTGTTTTGCTCCAAAGGGGAAGGGGGATTAAACCTTCCTAATATGGAACTGTATCAAATAACAGCACAGATGTTTTACATTGATCAAATTATTAATAATACTAATGAAGACCCTTGGCTGGTTATCGAAAATAATCAACTACAACCAAATCATTTATTATCTTGTTCTCCAAGAAGAATGTAATTTTGTTGTCAACAGTACATTAAATATGTGGGGAAAAACAAGCAGATTTTAAGATGGAGATCGGTACTCCAACACATTTAGATTTGGATCAATCCGTCTGTTAAAATTAAAGGTACTAAATGAATGTGGAAAACTTGGATGGATGGAAGTATCGCAGCATTATCAGACATTATTAGCTCAAATTATATATCGATATATTGAAAGATATATTACAATTCAGAGGTATTTAAATATATGCAGTTAAAAAACTGGGTCAAAGAGAATTGTGATATAGTGAATAAAGACCCTTTTGAAACAAAGTAAGGAAAAGAAAACATTTATGTGTGTTATGTATGATTATGTTAATAATGTTGTAATCTGCTAGGTAAAATATATAAAGGCTGGGACAGAGATATAATGGACTTCAATGCCAAAACAAAATAGGAGTGCTTAAATCTAACATATAAAGCCACAACCAATGAAAATCTAAGATTGATTCAATATAAATTAATGACTAGAATTTATTATAATAGGGATAAAATTGATAAGTTTGAGGCATCATGCTTAAATCTCACTCATTAATTTTGGTACTGTGAAAAAATAGAGAAAACCTGGTTTGATATTGAGAGCTGTCTCTCTAACATCTGTAAACAGAAATGTGTATTTACACCAGAAGCCGGCTTACTCCACAATATAACAAATATGAAATATCATATGGGATGGTAATTCATATTTTCCTCAGTCTATAAGAAGTTGTTGTTACTAGGGATGCACCGAAATGAAAATTCTTGGCCGAAACCGAAAACCGAAAAAAGAGAAAACCAAGGCCGAAAACCGAAACCGAAACACCGAAAAATAAATTATCCCAAATATTAGTACCATTGCATTTATTGCTATGACCGTGTACTAACTTTACTAAAATTAAGACATTGCAAGTGCATAAATTAATATTAAAGTTTCAAAGATAATTACAATTACATAACTTATTAAAAAAAAACATAAAAATACATAATTACAAATGATGTAAATATTTATTAAGCACATTGCAACAATGCACAGTATAAAATAAAATTCAAACTAAAAATGTATCCCACTCATGTGTATATTTAATAATAATGTACAGGCCTACTGGCCTGCAGAAAGGTTTTAAAATGAACAGTTCTCTCATAAAAACAAAGTGCATTTAGGTGAAGTGCATTTGAAATTTTTCTATGTAGGACTAGAAAGTGCATTACTTCTCCAGTTGGCAAGATTGTTATCACTTCTGGGGATGGGGACTTCAGACAGATAACCATCTAACTGTTGAGCAGTTGAGCTTGTCATCTGCCTGACATTTGAGAAATATTTGAGAGAGTGTATTTAAATAGGGCCAGGGCATAAATAAACATTTTTATCAAATTAAAGCAGAAATCTAGCAGAAAATCTAGCATAAATATGGCTACAATCTGATATTATGTATGTATATATGTTTGTGTGTGTGTATAAGAACAAAATAGCCAACGTATTATTATTATTTGAGGCACTTTCTTGCAGAATTCCACTGAACATATCAGACAACGATGGTGCATGCCACTCATCTGGTGCAGAGACCAGTCTTTTTTTCTGCGCTCTGATCTGTATCCTGCGCTTGGCGCTTCTCCGTCTCCACGCGAGTTCTCCGCATCCAGCGCGGCCTGGATCATTTCTCGTGCGCGCTGCCTTATTTCCGCATCCAAGTAATGGTCTTTATAACGCGGATCAAGCACATTCGCGATGAAGTGCAGAGGATCCGAAAAGATCTCAGTGAGACGTGTGCTAACAGACTCTATAAGACTGTACTTTTCTTTGTATTTACTTCGTGGTCCGTCTTAATCTCTTTGTTAGGAGACGCTTTAGTGCTGCGAATAAAGGAATACGAAGAGAGAGAATGTTCTCACTGGTGTTAAGTGAATGTCGCGTGGAGCTCGTGGTCTTTGCTATGCAGGTGCACGTGCAGGTCGCGGTTTCTGTTTGCGTCATCACAACATTTCGGCCGTGTTGTTTCGGTGATAAGAGTCTATCGGCCGAAAACCGAAAAGGCCATTTTCGGCCGAAAATTTTCGGTGGCCGAAATTTCGGTGCATCCCTAGTTGTTACAAAACTGGAAAAACACAGATACCCCAGAGTTTGATAAATTGGAAAACCTAATGAAATATTACCTAAACAGTGGACAAAAATAAATAAAAACAGTTTAACTCTGTGTGGAAACCAATATTTGACGCTCTGTGATTAGCCCAACGATAGTTATGCTTAACATAATTTATATTATATTTATTTTTGGTAAATCTAGTTGGGTTATTTGGTTAAATTATCCCCCCCCCCCTTTTTTTTTTTTTTAAAGTTTTTTTTATTTATTTATTTATTTTTCCTCTCAAAAGTTCGCTCAAATAGCACCGCCAGTGTAATGTGTGCGTGCGTGCGTGTGCGTGCGTGTGTGTGTATGTGTGTGTGTGTGTGTGTGTGTGTGTTTGTCTTGTCTACTGTCCTTTTGTCTTGTTAAAAAAGGGAAAAAGTAAGAAAGAGGAAGGAAAAAAGGGGAGGAGAGGGAGAGGGGATAGGAAGGACAGAATAAGAAAAGGAAAAGATAGCTGTATGTATAAAGTGAAGGGGAATGTACATTGTGATTTTTTTTTTCTTTCTCTCTCTCTCTTTTCCCCCTATTGCCTTGCCTCTCTGTTTGTTTGTTTGTTTGTTTTTGTTTTTTGTACTTGCATAATAAAATCAATAATAAAAAAAGTGTACTGTATGTATGCAGGTAAAATTGGATGTACTTATACAGTCAAACCAAAAACTATTCAGACACCAGATGTATTGTATTTTGATTTGTTTAAACCAGTGGGTGCAGGACACTGTAGTTCATAAATGTACTTTCTGTAACATATTATACCCAAAAAGTCTTCATACAATGGACTACCAGTAAAACTGATAAAAATTTGGGACCAAAATTATTCAGACCATGTTTTGCTTAAGTGTTTTATCTTGAATTGCTAATGCGATCTTTTACACCACAGACTGGACAAAGTGAAGCATTGGTAAATGGTTGAGCTACATTGGTTTTATCTAATTGTGTTCTTATATTTAACAGCTGACAGCTATTCAGCTGAATTCATTACATACCTTTCTATCAAAGTTATCTGACATTTATTATGATGAATTTGTTCTGACAGTTATATATTTTATTACCATTTTCTGAACTATAGTGAATAAACTGTGATGTAATGTGAGAATGGAGTACATTTTGGTTCGACTCTACATAACTATAGAAAGAGCTCTGTTATCATAGAGTCATGAACAGCATAAACTTGTGTAATGTTTAGTTTGACCTCTGAAACCTGATGAAGGTTTTCTGAAGATCCAGCACCTCCCTTCACGGATCATTAGTTGGGAAGAAGTGCGTCTGTAGCGGCTCTCTCTCGGTCTATCTCAGAGGAGGGTCTGGAGACGCCGGGGTCGGGCCAGACTGAGCTCGGGTTACACTGCACACTGCTGCTGATTACAGCGCGGCTCGCAGCTAATTGGAAACACATTAGTGTGGGGTTAAGAGCGGGATTAGACGCTTCTCGCCCCACAGCCGGCCCCATGCAGAATGGAGGCCATTGGAAGGGATTTGTTTTGATGCCCCCAGAGAGGACGGCTAATTATTCAGCGGGGCTGCTGGGAGTTCAGCGTAACAGGTTACAGGAGCTCATATCCCCTGATGATTCGCATCAGCAGCACAACTCTTACCCATAATGCAATGCCTTTTCATTATGATCTCATCTGGTAATGAAGAGCAGCCATTGTCCTGATGTGTTTCTTCTCATTTGTCCTGACTAATAGATCCTGCTGTTTTTAGCAGATGATTTATTTTCTGCATTCTGAAGTGCGTCTTGGTTTCATTATGGGCCATTTCATACGTCTTATCTGCGAAATGAAGTGCTGTAATGTTTTAATGAAATGGCAGGAGTTCTTAATGAAAGCTTTCACCCATTTATGTGATGGAAAGCACCACTGAGGTCAATGGAGAGCAGAGTGCTCCACTCCTGCCGAACCATGGGCCATTCGACACTCAATCTGAGGCGAGAGGTCAAAGGTCAGCCTCTTACATCGCGAGGCTCAGCGTCTCTCCAGTTTTTGCAATTTTGCAGTTTTATTCCTGCTCATCTCGGGTCTGTTCGTACTGAACAGCTTTGCTTTAACATCATACACCCGACAGGAGCTTTTGGATATCGGTGAGGACTTTACCAGCAGTTTTATCACCAATCTTCGACTCATCCCTGAGATCGCTAGAACACCCGAGGCTAAGCACTCTACCCGGCCGGGCGGAAGTGCTCGCAGGCAGCGTCGAGATCGTAAACAAAGGCGGGGGAAGCGCGGAGGTCTAAGAGCTAAGCTAAAGCTAACACCGCTCCGGCTCTCTTTACCCAGCATTTTCCTTGCTAATGTGTGGTCACTGGTGAACAAAATGGATGAGTTACGACTCCGCATCACCCACAGTAAGAAACTTCTGGACTGCAATGTCATGGTTTTCACAGAAACATGGCTACACAGCGACGTACCCAACAATGCCATTGAGCTAGCAGGACGCTACATGCTCCGGGCAGATAGAACGGCAGATGACTCCGGTAAGACAAGAGGTGGTGGATTGTACATTTATGTCAACAAAGCTTGGTGTACGAACACTGTCATTGTTGAGAGACACTGCTCAGCTAACCTAGAGTTTCTCATGGTTAAATGTAGACCTTTTTATCTGCCGCGGGAGTTCACTTCCACCATAATAACCGCAGTCTATATTCCACCGGATGCTAATGCCAAGCTTGCTTTGAACGAACTTCATGCAGCCATTAGTAAACAACAGACTGCTCACCCGGAGGCTGCTTTTATTGTCGCGGGTGATTTTAATCACTGCAAATTAAAAACAGTACTCCCCAAATTTCACCAGCATTTCCTGCCACACCAGAGGAGACAAAACTTTGGATCATGTTTATACAAACATCAATGGAGCTTACATTGCGAGCCCCCTCCCCCACCTCGGACAGTCTGATCACCTTTCTTTGTTTCTCACCCCTAAGTATTCACCCCTCATCAACCGTGTGAAGCCATCAGTGAGGACCATCAAAGTGTGGCCAACTGGAGCTGACTCTTTACTTCAAGACAGGTTTCAACACACTGACTGGAGTATGTTTGCTTCACAGGCTGCCTGTGGCTCTCACACGGACATTGATATCTACACCTCCTCTGTACTGGATCACATCAACTCCACCATTGACAGTGTAACAACAGAAAAACAGATAACAACATACCCTAATCAGAAGCCATGGATGAACAAGGAGGTGCGACTTCTGCTGAAAGCCCGCAACACCGCTTTCAGGTCAGACGACGCTCAGGCCTACAGTAAATCCAGGGCTAACCTGAAAAGGGGCATCAAAAAGGCGAAGTACTGCTACAAGTTGAAGGTAGAGGAACACTTTTCCAACTCTGACCCCCGACGCATGTGGCAGGGCATCCAGATCATCAGTGACTACAAGTCAAGCAACTCCACACCAACAGTCACGGACGTCTCCTTCCTTAACGAGCTAAATGACTTTTATGCTCGCTTCAACAGCGACAGCAAGGAGACGGCCACCAAAATCTCAGCCTCTTCAGACCACCAACCTCTCAAACTCACCTCCACAGATGTCCACACTGCACTGAGCCGGATCAACGCACGCAAGGCTGCTGGCCCGGATGGCATTCCTGGACGTGTGCTTAGGGCATGTGCAGAGCAGCTTGCAGGGGTCTTCACAGACATTTTCAACCTGTCCCTCACCCAAGCAACTGTGCCAACATGTTTTAAGTCCACATCCATTGTGCCAGTACCGAAACACTCCTCCCCAACGTGCCTGAATGACTATCGCCCCGTAGCACTCACACCCATCATTATGAAGTGCTTCGAGCGACTGGTCCTAGCACATCTCAAAGACTGCCTCCCACCCACACTGGACCCACACCAATTTGCCTACCGCAGAAATAGGAGCACAGAGGATGCAGTATGCACAGTGCTGCACTCTGCACTCACACACCTGGACCATAACAACACGTATGTTAGGATGTTGTTTGTTGACTTCAGTTCAGCATTTAACACCGTCATTCCCTCCAAGCTGACCACAAAACTTGGAGACCTGGTCATTAACAGCTCCCTCTGCAACTGGATTATGGACTTTCTGACCAACAGGCCTCAGCATGTTCGGTCAGGCCACAACCACTCCACCACCATCACACTTAACACTGGCATACCACAGGGCTGTGTGCTGAGCCCATTCCTCTGCTCCCTTTACACCCACGACTGCAAGCCTGTGCATGGATCCAACTCCATCATTAAGTTTGCAGACGACACCACGGTGATTGGCCTCATCAGTGACAACGATGAGACTGCCTACAGGGAAGAGGTACAGCACCTGGCCACATGGTGCACTGACAATAACCTGCTCCTTAACACCAATAAGACCAAGGAGCTCATTGTGGACTTCAGGAAGAAGAAAGGAAGCACGCATGACCCCATCCACATTAACGGGATGGTTGTTGAACGTGTCTCCAGCTTCAAGTTCCTGGGAACCACCATCTCGGAGGACCTGTCCTGGACTACAAACACCTCCAGCCTCGTCAAAAAGGCTCACCAGCGCCTTTTCTTCCTCAGGACACTGAAGAAGAACCAGCTGTCTTCAACCATCCTGGTGAACTTTTACCAGTGTGCGATCGAGAGCATCCTGACCAGTTGCATCACAGTCTGGTATGGGAACTGCTCAGTAGCTGACCGCAAGGCACTGCAGAGGGTGGTGAAAACTGCCCAGCGCATCACAGGGACACCACTTCCTGCTCTTGAGGACATCCAGAAGAAACGCTGTCTATGTCGAGCTCGCAGCATTCTCAAGGACTCCTCTCACCCTGACCACGAACTGTTTAACCTCCTCCCCTCCGGAAGGCGTTTCAGGAGCCTCCGGACAAGGACCACAAGATTCAGGAACAGCTTTTTCCCTAAAGCTGTCTCCTTGCTGAACTCTGCCCTCTGACACCCCTCAACACCCCCACACCACACACATAGACTCCTCCCCCTCTTCAACACTCTGATTTATTTATTTACTCACAACAAGCAAAAAGTAACTTGTTATTACTTGCACTACTGCCTGTTCATCCAGGAACAATGTATAATCCATTTGCACATTGAAATATTTTTTTTCTATGCACTTTACTGTCCATTGCAATACTGTAAATTATGTTCATAGTTCTGCCTATAGTGTACATACACTTTTACATAGCCCATCTGTATAGTATGTTCATAGTACACCTATCTGTATATCGTGCTTATAGTATTTAATATCTGTAAATTATGTCCATAATACTTACCTGTATAGTTATTGTACATATTATAGACCTTTATTCTGTACTTACTGCTTATTGCACTTCTGGTTAGATGCTAACTGCATTTCGTTGCCTTGTACCTACATGTGCAGTGACAATAAAGTTGAATCTAATCTAATCTAATCTAATATAACGTTACTTTTTCTAATAAGTAACACCAGTTACTTTACCCATTTGTTGAGGCGATCTCTCCTCTGTCCCTATGTTGAGAAAAACTTTAGTTCTTGTATAAAAGTGCACATGCATGAATTCATCTCACTTACGAAGAAAACCGATGCAGTATTCCTCAACTCGGAAAATGACGCAGTCTGCAGGAGTTTTGTTAAATAATGCAAATATCCTTTATGTATTTAATCCCATTTTATTAATAATGTCTTGGCTCCTGACCTTTTGATGAGCCAATTCAACCATATTAATAAGCAAAAATTACTCAAGATAATCGAACATTTTGTTCTTTTTTATTGTTGAAGAGTATTGAACTTTCTTTTCCTGCGCTTTACTGTACAGACATGAATTCACATTTCCTTCAGCCTGAGACGTATTTATTTCACTTCTGTTGTGGAAGGGCTTTTACTTTTGCCAAAAATATAACTTTTTATAATAAAAACAAGCAAGCAAGCCCTGCCCACATTTAAAAGGAAAAGCAACATATAACGCATTACTTTACATAACAAGTAACTAAGTAACGGAATTAGATCCTTTTTTAGGGAGTAACACAATATTGTAACGCATTACTTTTAAAAGCAGCTTTTCCTAAAGCGGTCCATGAGCATAGATGAGCAGAAACATCTTGGTGGTGGCATCCTTTCAAGTTTGGTACATGTTTGGAATAATATATATATATTTTTTTTTTCTCTCCTGCTCACCAAAGATGTATTTAATCAAAAATACAGTAATATTATAAGATATTATTAAAATTCAAAACAGTTGTTTTCTGTGTGAATCTGTGTTAAAGTGTAATGTATTTCTGTGATGTACAGCTGTATTTTCAGCATCATTCCTCCAGTCTTCAGTGTCATATGATCTTCAGAAATCAGAATAATATGATCATTTACTGCTCAACAAACATTTCTGATTATTATCAATGTTGAACACAGTTGTGCTGCACAATATTTCTGTGGAAACTATGATACGTTTCTCTTTTAAAAGTAAAAAAAAAGAAAGCAAGAACTACTATTTTTTGTTTTTGTTTTTTCCAGAAAGGTTGAATTACATTGATTTATAATATTACAAGCGTTTGATTTGGGCTGAAGGTCCTCCTGCCCTCTTGTTCTCATCTTGCTCTCGTCACCTTCCCAGCTCTCCACGCTGTCATTGTGGAGGAAATGATGTGGCTAAATCTGGAAGTGCCATCTCCACAGTCATTATCACAGACGGGTCAGGCGTTTATTGGGTCTCACCTCACCGATAGCCTGGCGATCATTAATCCATAAGCAGCAGATAATGGGCACTGAACAGATTTATGCAATTACAGCCACACGCGGATAGAGCGGCTGTCTTTAGCCTCATGCATTAATGAGCTTATCAATATGTGTCGCGGTTCAGGGTTCGAGTGGCCGTTAGCTGCCCCTGATGGGACTAAATGAGTCGTGAGCTGTTCAGACCCAGAGCGTCTCTGAGGCGTTTAGATAGAACGCTTTAATCCTGCTTTAATCTCTGCTGGCATATCGACAGAAGGGACATTTCACTTCCTCTGCATCGTGTCCGGATTGAAACCTCGTCAGAAGCGGGAAAAGAGAAGGTGTAGAGTTAAACCTAAAGGAAGATTGCTTGCTCTTTATGGCCGTCTGGTCCAGCTTAATGGACCTCTTTCACATTTCCGGGTTTCTCCGCAGCGGAAGTCGTCATTTGCTGCAAAGGTCATATAATACAAAGAATAGTGTTAGAAATATACAAATATGAAAAACAGTAGAAATATGAAAACTTTCCAGGATTTAGGATGCTGATGATGCTGGAAAGGGTTCATCACAGCGAGTGTGTTTTGTTTTTGCTGGCCAGAGGGCTCTTCGCGTGCAGAAGGAAGTCTCTCCAGCATCATCACAGTGTCCCAGGGATGTCAGGAGGTTCACCTTGTGATATTTATGGAGTAGGACACAGCGTTTATTTATCGTCCGTTCGAGGCCGCTTCTCATGCTGTCTTTAAACATCCTGTTTGTGTGAAGGCTTTTTATTATCATGACCATGCTCCTGCATGCGGGCCCCGGGGCCGGTCCAGTAAAATATGTGAGACGCAGGTTGTGTGCTGCTATCACCTCGCTCACAGCCTTGAGTCGCTCGAGCCCTATAAATAAACTGCAATTAATCACCAGCCGAGAGGAAGCCTTGACCGAAGCGCTGACGCCACCATCCTCTGTATGAGGACTGAATCCTTTCTCTGTGTTGAGTTGACATGGTCGTCTTACAGAAGCATAAAAGACGTCCAGTCAGCGCACCATCTCTTCACCAAGCCTGTTTCAGTAAGACGAACCTGCATTCTGTCTTTGCTGCCTTGATTTTTTTCAGTTAACTGTTCAGTCTGTTTTCATCTCGCTTGTGAATTTTGGTAGAGGGTGCAGACTTTTTTCAAGTATTTAACATCTGCATGATCTCTTTCCCTGCCAAACACAGAATATTTCATGTTTCCACTGTTATACACTAGGGGGTGCTATTAGATGGATGAGTCTAGAATCACTTGATCAAAAACACAGACCTGGAAAATCCCGAAACAATGATCTTGTATGTAAGCATTAGTGGTCTGATTAAAAAATGTCAAATAAACATACTTTAGATGACAGAATTTTTCACAATATATATAATTATTTAATACAAATATGATTAAAAAGAAAGTAAACACTGTAATCAACAGGGCACTCGGTATTCTGGAAAGTTTGTGTGCATTGGGAATCATATTTTTCAAATAAAGCCAGGGTAACCCTCATTTTACACACAGCACACAGAGAAAATGACATGAATATGACAGTGGACAAATGCATAAAGCTCAGCATAATTTGAAATCATGAGTTTAACGTTTAAATCATTCAATTCAGACGGACTGATGTCACACAGAGAATCATGCTGATACACACTTCACAAGATCTCACAGCTGGATTTGACTAAGTTTGCAAGGTTTGTGAAATTAAATGTTCATTAGTCATTCAAAGATTTGTTTAAGGGTGCCATAGAATGCATTGATGCATTGTTCTTCTCTGATGTGTGTGTATGTGAAGTTTTATCTGAAAATATCTCACAGGTATTTTTTTATAGCGTCTTGAAATTGCCACTTTCAGAGTATGAGCTATAACAATGTTTATTTGTATGTCCCCTTTAAATAAGAATGAGCTGCTTCTCCTGCCTCCCTTTCAGTGTTGTCAAGTCTGCTGTTTTCCCACACAATTGGCCAGTACTTTAACACTTTTCATGTTCACGGGAGGGTTTTGTTGTGAAAACCTGGCAACCCTCCCTTCTCAGAGTGCAAGCTTGCTCGTGGGCAGACCGGTGTTACGGTTTAACTGGTGGTGACCATGTTACTGACCTCACACATTGCTTCCAAATGCAGTTTTTAAGTTCCACATTCCTATTCATGATCATTGTGGTAGTTCATGAAGGCAGCATTAGGGAAAACAGGCAGAGACAATGGTAGCTTTAGCAACGTTAGCAAAACAGAGAGTCAAGATGCTCTTTTGGAAAACAAAATATTGGGCGTGATGCTTACTTAGTCTGGAGTTTGCACACAAAGCGTTGGTATCAATCCCTCTTTCAGAAGCAATCTTTGCACAACTCCAGCACTGAACTGACCCTTGTTTGTGAGGAAGTCCAGTGTAAAATGTTAGCTCAAAGTATAGGACATTTCAGTTTTTTTTTTTTTTTGTTTTTTTTTTGGCACATTTTCTTTGAAAATGAAAGATAAAGTTCACAACCATGTCCTCAGCGGTCTATGGAGACGACTGTGTTCATTGTTGCATCCCAACACACGACACTTTTAATGCCTCTTTGGTGCTGACATTGTACCTCCAGCATCTACAGCAGGAGAACAGTAATGATGGACCGCTGCTTCACACTCAGGGCTGTCTGTATGCTAATAGTGCAGAGAGCGTCACAAATGGGTGGACTTTCACCGACTACAGTATGTTGTCATAGAACTGAGTAATCTGGAGCTGCTAGTGAGAAGAGACAGTTTAGGAATTATTGGGATTATAAAACAATGAGTGTGTGGACTTTTTACATTATAGGCTGGTAGTTTTCAAACACTGCGGACACACAACTGTGTTCAAACAACTTATAAAAGTGAGTTTGGCATTTTATGACACCCTTAAATTATATAAATTCCTATTTGCTTTCATGCTGATGGCAAACATGAAAGTATTATAATGTTTGATGAAAGCAGTCGTTATTATACTTTCTGCATACATTACATCCTTTTGTTTAACTAATTCTATCTGATTATTAGACAAACTTCTAACTGTATTAGACAGAACTGTTAATGATTACAGTAAACGAGAGAGAGTGTGAGCATTGTGCAGTGCCGTCAAAATAAAAGTCCCACTTCGAACACATCGGGCAATCAGAAACCCTTATCAGCCAATGCCGATATTTAGAAAAAATGTCAAATATCGGCCGATATATTGGCTTTGCTGATATATTGGTCGACCACTGATATACATATGAAAAATAATGCGATCATCAAAACTAGCCTATATGTTAGCAAGTGAAATGTGGATCCAGAAAGTGTTAAAGGCCTGTGAAGCTTTAGGAGAACTGATGGAAGCCATCTACTGCATCTTTGCTTTGATAATATTCCTGAATATGATCCAGATTTAGTATTTGATAAAAATACGATTTTCTCATATTTTTTTTATTTATTTATTTATTTTATTTATTTTTTTATGAAATCTACCTACATTTAAGTGTTGATTAAAAAAATGCTTGAAGCTAGAAAAAAAAAAAAAAAAAAAACTTTTGAGGCAAGAGTAGAGTAGTTTCTGCTGTATGTACAGTATGTCAGTCCTTGACTATGGAGACATTTTGTATCAATCAGCATCTTCTACACTTTTAAGTTCTTCAGACACTTTGTACCATGATGCGCTTAGGTTTATATTAAATTGTAATGTTAGCACCGATCATTGTGATTTGTGTAACGGAGTTGGTTGGGTGTCATGATCAACAAGCAGACATAATCACTGGTACCTGTTCATTTATAAACCCATCTGGGGTTTCCTCCTCCATATCTCTGCTCTCTCACTGAACCTGTTTTGCTCTCTGCGCTGACAGAGTTTGTACACTCTTCTGGTTCCATCTGTACGGACTGAACTTAGAAAACACTGTTTGCGGCGCCCAATGACTCGAACTCTTTACAACGCAAGCTGAAGTTGCGGTCTTTAGTGTCAATGAGCACTTTAAGACTCTTGATCGATGAGCTGTTAAAGGAAGATGACACCGCGGAGGGCTGTAATTAGTTATTCAATTACTCTGTGATTATGTGTGTGCATTGATGGGGAGGAGACCACTCACTCTCTCAGCACTTCCTTTCAGCTTTTTGTTCTTAAGTGCTGCGCTCTCATTAAAATGCCTTTTTAACCAGCATGGCACCTGCTTTAAAATCAAACGCGGGGCGCTCGTTAAGGCTAATGGCAGCGTGTCTGCCAGCGACGCTCTCAGCGGCATCCCACTCTCTCCTCCGCCAAAGCCAACGCGCTCCAAATTAGCTACATTTCACAAACAATTTCACCGACTCGTTACGCAGTTAGATGTTTATTGGAAGATCGTTGACTTCCCCCGAGCGATACTTGTGCCAGATTTTGGTGGTGAAGCGGTGGCCCACATAATAGACCTCAATTATAATTGGAGCCCCGTGTCCGTTTATGCCTTTATTTAAGGAACCTTTGCATTGAAGTACAGCGGCCTGTGTGTTTCTGCCTTCAGAGCGGAGGCTGTTCGGACACAACCGCATCTATTTAACCCCAGACCCTTCGCCGCCGGTGTGCTCTGTTATTAGAGAGCTGGTTCTCTTGTGTTGGGCTTGTTTTGCAGGCATGACCTCATGATATCAGATGTGCTGATGAAGTCAACCGCTTGTGTTCCCTTCCTTGTTTTCTCCTCCAAACCCAGCAGTCAGTAGAAGAGAAGTCATCCTGTCCCGACCCATCTGATGTTAGTTATGATAACCAGTAGAGTCGGGTGACTTCAGTTTAATCTTACTGATTTCCTTCAAATACTGTTCAAATAAATCAGACCGTTCTTGTTGATCCTGGAAAAACATTCCAATCAACCAATCAGAATTGAGAAAATATCTGCTTTAGGCTTACAGCCAGAGTGAGGTGCTTCTACGCTCTTGTTAATCAGATATCATTACACTGATTTTGGGAATACATTATGGTTAGGGTAAGGTTTAGGGGTAGGGATTGGGGAAAGTCTATATTTTTGGACAATAATGTTGATGCAGGATCATCAGAAGAGTCTTATTTGGTAAAATCATGGCGACCCTATTACCACTAGTGCTCATGCCTTGACTAGATCCGTGTTCATTCCTGGAGGCAGAGAAACATGATTCTGGATGACTGTCCAGGAATAGTGCTGGGAAACACTGGAATAGATAATTAAAACTGATATATTGCCTCGGGTTTTTATTCCCTTTTCAAAATATTCCTGTTTACAGTCACCAGGTTACAGCAGAATTGATATTAAAGAATTAAATATTTTATTCTGTTTGAATAATGACTAATTGGAAAACATTTTAATTTACTTTGGAATAAAGCTAAACCTGCAGGAAAAAGTTGAGAGAGAGAGAGAGAGAGAGAGAGAATGGCCAAAATATTGAGTAAATCCAAGGCCATGATAATAAGAGTGTAATAAGTGTAATAAATAAGAGTACTTAAATTTGAAATAAAGGTTTGATATACTGTGAACTGGCACACAGTGACTCTGGTCTCGAGGTGATTCTTCACTGATGGTTGGATTCATGTAGTTCATCACACTATGATGTTTCACAGTGTCCGGGACTTTTCAACAACATTTGAATATTTATATTTTCTTGCTCCTTTCTGATCTTGTTTTAGTTTTAGTTAGTTTAGTACTGTTGTCCAGAATACTAGTGCTGTTTCTGTCCAGGGTCAGTGTGGAGAAACACAGTAAGACCGCTCCAGGAGTGAATGTGTGTAATGTGCACAACGGTGGTCCGTCTCTGAACGCTGAAAGAGCAGCGGAGCTCCGGACGTGGTCTCACTGGGTTACAGTATGTGATCCGTCAGCCTTGAGATCTCAGAGCCTCAACAGATCACCTCTGTGATAACTCAGATGTGTGTCAGTCAGCTTCTCTCTCTGTCCAGATCTCATCCCAGCATCCATGCTCCTCACATCTCGTCTCGTCTTACAGCATCTGAATGTTTACACTGTGCCTCCACAACATTTCCATGAACCGGATGGGATTCTGGAAGTGAAGGGAACGTCTGGAAGAACTGCTAGTTTTGTGTGCAGGACTGTGATGAAGAGCATCTGATCAGTCTGACACAGTTTCCAGTTCCTGTGCTGAAGCTGACTGTGATGGGCTGCTGTAGATCTGTAGGATCCAAATCCAGGTTTACATACAAAGAATTTAACCTGTGCACAAAATTGGAATATTGCATGAAACATAACGAGTCGACGAGAACAAAATCATCATCTTCCTAATAAACCGGCGCTTTATGTGAGACCCTGGAGCACAAACCAGTCATAAAGGCCTTTTTATTTGAGATTTCTACATCATCTGAAGCTGAATAAATCATCTCTCCATTGATTTGTGGTTTGTTCGGAGGACAGTATTTGTTTGAGGGAGCAAAAAAATCTAAATATTGAGAAAATCATCTTTAAAGTTGTTCAAACTGAAGTTCTTAGCAATGCATATTACTAATCAAACATTAAGTTTTGATATATTTACAGTAGGGATGCACGATATTGGATTTTGGCCGATATTCGATATGCCGATATTTTCTAAATAATTTTGGCCGATGCCGATATCGATATATATACAAATATATACTGATATATTTACAAATATATACTGATATATTTAAACTTTAATTTTACTGAAGAGAAATCCATGTATCTCTTCTGTACTGATTCTACCATAAATTTATTATTTTACAAATGTAGACAGACATTTACATCTGAAAAACAGGTCAATTATTTCACTTGGAGAATATCGGTTTGGCTCATCGGCAGAAATATTCATATCGGCCGATACCGATAATGGTCATTTTAAGCTTTTATCGGCCGATACCGATGTTGTGCCGATATTATCGTGCATCTCTAATTTACAGTAGGACATTTACAAAATATCTTCAAGGAACATGATCTTTACTTAATATCCTAATGATTTGTGGCATAAAAGAGAAATGAATAATTTTGACTCATACAATGTATTGTTGTCTATTGCTGCAAATACACCTGTGCTACTGATGACTCCAGGGTCATATATCACTAAGAGAAGTAGTAGAAGCCACTGAATATAATAACTCTCATATATTTGTGGTAAATGACTTGCGGCTGAGCGAGCAGACGAAACACAACAACGCTGTCACTGCTTTCGTGAGGTGAGACAGTAACACACAAACACTGGTGACAGACTGTGCTCGGAGATTTCAGAACGACCAGCGCCCGTTTCACTAAAGAGGTTCAACCAACTCGGAGTTTAAACTTGAACTCTGACATGACTTACCCTGAGATGGGAAACTGTGAGTGTTCGGTTACAGAACAGCTGAACTCTAAATTGACTGACTCTGAGTTAAGCGCGTGCACCACAACTATAAAAATACATTATCAGTGGAGCGGCCATATTGCAATTCACCATGGCAACAGCTCCCGCCAAAAAGCAGTCTGCATACTTCAGACTCGATACAAATATAATTCGTATCAGTGTTATAATATCACAGGTGAAAACTGGCAGAACGTTAGATTAATGAACTAACAGCTAATCATTTTATGGTATCTCATGGGCAGAAAATATATAAAATAATAATATTAATAACAATATTTTAAGTGCCTTATTATATATTATATATATGTTATTTTACAAATGATCTGCCAATAGAGTAAGAAGAATACGGCAGTGGCTCTTTACACTAAGTGGAATTAACATACTTTTTTAGCGATAGATACTATTTACAGTAGGCTAAGTGCCAGTAGCTCTAGATGCTATTTACAGAAAACATGAACAGTGAAAATCGTGATATATTCTATTTAACATGTAAAAGTAGCAGTTCTTTGCAACAGGCTACGTGTAAATAATTAGATGCTAGTTATACTTTATACTGGCAGATACATTTGCACCTCAGTATTGTTATACATTAACAGGATGCAATAATAACATTGTAAATGATTATATTACAATTATAAATAGTTAC
Source organism: Carassius gibelio (assembly GCF_023724105.1). NCBI lineage: Eukaryota > Metazoa > Chordata > Actinopteri > Cypriniformes > Cyprinidae > Carassius > Carassius gibelio. The sequence goes on along the minus strand of NC_068412.1, from coordinate 3,208,725 downwards.
ATCATTATTGAACACTCGTTAGGCTCTTTACTTCCACTTTTAGAACATTTTGTTCATTTTTATTGAAAATAAATTCTAATGTGACGTGATGGGAAAAGTGAGAAGAACGAGCTCTGCAGAAGCCGGACTCGAACCCAATCAATTGCGTTAAAATCTAGTTTCCGTGCCCAAAACATTACAGCCTACACCACTGAAGCTGTTATTCACATGTGTCGTATTTAACCTTGTGTCGAGGGAGGGCGGAGCTACAGGAGATGTGCACTACTCAGAATAATCTTGTTTCCATTTGCATTAAGATTATTTTTATTACCACACTGGCATATAATTTGACCCAAGTAAAATGCACTTAATTTAGATCCCACCAGGAAACAAGACTAAGTATCTTATATCATTTTCTTATATAGTAAATCAATCTTTATTTTTATTCTTTATATTTGTAGTTGGGGGGAAAAAAAGAGAGAAAAAAAAAAAAATTAAAATATCTGATTAGTGAATAAAAAAAAAAGTCTTTGATTCTCAAAGAAATGCATTTGTATGTTGAGATATATACAGGAAAACAATAAAACCAACTTTCTTTATCTTCAGTGTAGCACTGACCTAATGTTAAGATGTCAGCGGTTTCTACATGAAACCCCCAGCTTCTCTTCACTGCTGACCACAGGACTGACACTGCTGATGTGAACTGTTCTTCAGGACTCTCTCTGTCCGTCCACAGGTTCGGGCCGGGGCTGGTCATCTACTGGTACGGGTTCGTGTCTGAGCTGGACTGTCAGAGGGAGCGAGGGATCCTGCTGAGAGACGGCTTCCCCTCGGACATCGTGAGCCTGTGTCAGGGGCCGGTGCGGAGCCGCGTCTGAGACAGCGCCTGGGATCGTTTGTGTTCAGTAATAAAGTCTAATAAAGCAGTGAGATCTTCATGTGTTCTGTCTCCGTGTTTCTTCTGGAGCTCTCCTCTTCCTCTTCCTCTCTGAGCCGAGCAGACATCTCAACAGCTCCTGTCTGTGGCGCCTGACGTATGAAACACAGACAGAAAACAATGAAACCGAACAGTTCATTCAGCCAAAAGAATGTTTTATGTTTTGCATCATATTTGATCCATCAGGCTTTTATGGCTGATAGAGTGAGAACATGCTCAGTGTTAAATAGCAACAATATGCAATTAAGTATAAAGAAAGATGAAGGAAAGAGGAAAATTCTGCTGCTCGTAGTGTAAATCAATGAGATGAAATCAGTGATCTCTCTCTATCTGCAGTAATGTGTGTCAGTAAGATGAGATGTAGATGATCCGCACATATAACACAGTGATGGAGAGCTGAAGAAATCAAGGCTCCTCAGAAGATGTGAGATGTTCTGGAGGCTTGTGAAGATCATTCCTCCGCTGAGGAACAGTGAAAGTAAAGCTTCTGGAAACAAACGCTCCTCAAAAGATCCTGAGGATCAGATTTGAGACTCTAAAACATGATTGATGGAGAATCAAGTAAAGCTGAGCTGCTTCAGTCCAGTAAGAGTTCATCTGGAGATATTACTGACCTTATTCTGACCTTTACTTGATCACAATCAGACAAGATCTGAGTCGAGCTGAAGCTGGAGGCTTCTACAGTTACACTAGAAGAGATTTGGGTGGTAAAGAGGCGAGTCCGTTCCTCCGGAGAGCTTCATGAAGCGCTGTGAGCGGCCTGATGTTTCCAGCTGCTCATCCTTCATGTTTGATATCTCATGTCACAAGCTCTCATGAATGTGTCTCAATAAACAGAATTAGAGGAGTACTTCACCCAAAAAGTGAAATGAAATTTTCATGAAGATGAAAATCCGGACAGAAAAGATGTTTTTAATGAAAGCTATAAGATGTTTGGTTCTCCGTTCAGAGTCCATAACTAAGACTTAAAAAAGCGCTAAAGTCAGTACTTTTATTCATCAAGGATGCATTAAATGGATAACATTAACAGTAAAGACATCTCTGTTACAGAATATTTCTATTATAAATTAATGCTGTTGTTTTGAACTTTCTCAGCTGTTTTCAATTACAGTAGAAGATCACATTTTACTGTATTTTTAATCAAATAAATGCAGTTTTGGTGAGCAGACAAGACTTTTTGTGTTTCATGCATTGAGCAAATATATGTCCCTGGAGCACAAGAGCAGTCATAACTCTGGGGTATATTTGTAGCTATAGACAGCAATACATTTAAATATAAAACATACATAACTTTAACAATTGTTTCTTCATGCCAAAAATCATTAGGATGTTAAGTAAAGATCATGTTCATGAAGATATTTAGTAATTCTCCTACTGTAAATATCAAAACTTAATTTTTGATTAGTAATAAGCATTGCTAAGAACTTCATCTGAACAAATTTAAAGATTTAATTTTTTTGCTCCCTCAGATTCTAGATTTACAAATAGTTTTATCTCAGACGAATATTGTCCTCCTCACAAACCACATATCAATGATTTATTCAGCTTATTTATTCATGATGTATTTCAAGTTTCAGAATTTTTACATGTAATTTCCAAAACGGGATGTTTTTATACGCAGGGTCACGTGTGTCTGAGGGGGAGTAGAGCTGATCTTCAGTCCTTGAGTGCAGCAGATCTCATACTCGGTGGTGAAGTGTTGGTGTCTGAGAGCGCCTGGGGTTTGGATCCACAGCTGGTTCTGCTCAGTCATGAACACATCCATCTCTCAGCAGAGCAGCAGGTGTGTGATGACGCGCTGCTTCTCTCTCACACACATTCCCTGAGATCTCCATCAGTGGTCAAACACACACTACACACATCAGTCATGCCTAAATCAGATAGATCAAACATAATGGGAATGATTTATTTTCATGACACTTTGGGACTGAAATGTTGTGTAGTCATGGATAGATTATGACTGCTTTAGGTTAACTATACCTTTTTTATGGCCCATACATTCTAGAAAATGCTATTCTCTATTTAATAACTGAGAAAAACTTGAATCGCATGGTTAATGTTGACGAGTAAAAAAAGTGTTAATTTGATCAGAAATACAGTAAAAGACTGAGCTCTTATTAGAGTGTAAGAGGTCTGTTATCTGTGTGGATGTGTGTTGGACGCTGATGTATGTGTGTGTGCTGTGTGAAGTGAAGGATCTGCCGTGTTCAGTCACACTCCTGGAGAACCAGATCCAGTGACACACACACAGATTCATTCAGCTCAAGTTATCAGATGGGTGTGTGTGTGTGTGTGTGTAAACGGCTCCTGACAGCGGCTCCAGCTCTCAGCACTGATGACTGGGGCACACACACACACACACACACACTGCTCTGTAAATGAGGACGTATCATTGACTTGTGTTTTTATAGTTAAAAATAATACACATAATCTTCAAACATCCATCTGAAGGAAAGAATGTCTGTAATTTATTTTATTATTATTTTTAAGAAACATCTCGGTGAAAGTGAGGTTTTATCACTTCTTGGAGTTGAATTGTGGCCCAAAACGGGAAATAAATAAACACACACTGAGCTTTATTGTATTCAGTCATACACTATATATATAGATATGTGTGTGTGTTATTGCAGAAAATACCACGTTGTCTAAAATTTTATTATTATCACTATATTTTTATGCACGTGCAAGTTATATATTTCATTAAACGGCTGCAAATAAATCTTAAATCTGCAATTAATTCTTAAAAAGAAGATTTTTTTATTTTGTTTGATATTTTTATTTTTTCATAATTCTCCGATGTTGACATTTGCAGATAAAGGTTTTGGAGGAAACCAAGGACACACTGACATTAATACATTTCAGTTCATTCACACGCGCCACAATTAATGACATTTACTGCGAGATAAATGATAAATAATGTCTCAAAAATAGCACAGTATCATCATTCTGTTTCGATGCTTACAATCTTTAACGCTGGGAGTTTATATATAAATAGATAGATATGTTCAGGCTCATGTCTTTAGCCGCCCTTCATCATCTTCATCATCTGTTCATTCAGACTGAATCAGAAGAAGTTTTCAGAAACACAACGGCTCGCGCGCGGTTGTTATCATCTCAGAGATCGATTATAATCATACAGAGAAATATTTGTTCCTTCTGTCACTGATAGTTTCACCCGGAAGGGGTCGCCCGGGGCTCGTGCTCTCACCCGACATCTGTCCCGCGCACAGCTCGCTCTGGACTGCTTTTAACTCTTTATTTGCTTTCAGTAAAATTTGTATACATATGAATTGTTATTATTATTATTATTATTATTATTATTATTATTATTATTATTATTATTTATTTTAATTTTATTTTTGCTTATATGTGACCTCTAAAAAATAACTTTGTTTCAGGGTTTAATATTTTTGCTCCTTCATCTTTAAAAACCCATCAGGTTATTTAATTTCACACTGATGAAAATCCCGCAGACATCTACTGCAAGTTTGTGTTTCTGCTAGTTATTATTATTAGTACTATGCTGCTATATACAAATAATAATAATAATAATGAATAAACGGGATTACCCAGAGATTTAATGAGAAATATAGCGTGCTGTGCTTCTGCTGTTTGTGATCTCTGATCAGCATTAATGACCAAATTACCTGAGAGAAAATAAATAAACCCATTTCAAATAAAACCTTTTTTCAATAATTATACATATAATAATAGTTATAGTAATGAAAGATAAAATAAGGAAATAGAGCCGCAATAGACTACAAAATAATAATTATAACTAGGCTATATAATAATAGTTACACTGAGGAAAAAAAGATAGCCTACTAGTTTAAGTAGTTGCAATCAATTTATTTTAGCTACATGTAACTAAACAAATTTAGTAGACTAACGTTCAGCAACCTTTTGCTAAAATAAATAATTGCAAACGCTTAGGCCTACTTAAAGAAATAGTTAAATGAATCATTTGTTTCGTTAATTATTTAGTTTCAAATTCATTGAATCTTTTGTGTTTTACTCACATAAAATAGCTTGTATTATTTCGAGAAATGATGTTTGTCTGATAAAGTACGTGCACGCGATGTGAACGCGCTCATCGTGTAGTTCGTGTGTTTTGTCGCAGTTTATTGTGTTTTAAAATCGTCGTCATCATCAGTGTGAAATGAAATACGAAAAAACCTACTACCGCGTGAGCTGCTGAGATCCACTGAGGAAGATCTGTTGTTCTCTGTTCACTGTTTCTAAATGAAGAACAGAAGAAACAGAGAGAAAGACAGAGAGAGCGTCGGTATTATTCCTCTGCATGTGCTTTATTGATCAGTGACTGTGAGCTAATGTCATTATCCTCATCAATAGAGAATCACTGTGATGCTGACAGTGATTAATGATCAGGGGCCTCTGCGCGTGACCCCGGGGCCCACGAGCGCTCGCGCGCGCACACACACACACACACACACACAGCAGATGCCGCTTCAGCTGGAACACGTTCTCTTCTTTATATGTGATAAATGTAGAAAACGAGAGGCACTTTCCTGAGACACGATCGGGTGTCTGCTGAAGACCTGCTCATTTTCTCCTGTTTATTGTGAACATTTCGTCCTCTTCTGTGTGTTAATATATCCCTGTGACTCTGACATGAGGAGGAGGAGGAGGAGGATGAAGGCCAGATCATCCATCATTCCTGTCACAGACTCAATTCAGTCCACCTCCTGTCGCCTATTAATATTAAAATCAGCCGCCCTTCCTTACACTTCTTTCTTTCTGTTTCCTTCTGTCTTTATTTCGGATCAGATTCTAGAATTTCAATTTAATGAAATGAATTACTTGCCCATCTATTTTCTTGAATAAATAATCCTTAAAATTGTTACTTTGTGATTCTTTGTTAATAATTGCACTTAAATAAATAGGCTTAATCTAAATGAAATCATTTAAATGTCTATAATAACTTGCACCACGCTAATAAAAAGCGCAAAATGCATATATTCATTTATTTATTTCAGATAAACATAAATATCTGCAGGGATCAAAACTCGTGTTTATTTCGATGTTAACAGCGGCATATTCAGTTACAGTGATCTTAATATTTTGTAAATTAATAATTACCGTTGGTATACATTTAAATTATTAATACTTAATTCATCTTTTTTTTTTTTAGAAATAATTAAAAACCTTCTGCTTTGGGGAAAAACGCCTGTTTTCTTTTATTCACCGAGCGTAAACGAACCCTTCAGTAAAAATTCAGGAAAACATATTAAACATTAAAGTAACGAAGAGAGACTAACTTTCAGATCAAGCTCTGTGCACGCGCGTGTTCAGTCCGAGCCGATGCTGGTGTTATCTGGAAGTGTTTTTACGCGTTTCTCTATTGCACACGTGAGCGTCCTCATTGTTGTAATCGACAATTCATAATTTTATCAACATGTATAAATGCTGTTATTATTATTAATAATAATAATAATAATAATAATAATAATAATAATAATAATAATAATAATAGTAATGTTGTGCTGTGCGCAGCGGGTGTAGTGTGAATGATCTCCAGCAGGAGGCGCAGTGGAGACTCGAACCTCCTTCAGTCTCACACTGGAGACCCTCGCTGTCCTTCACCCCTAAGCCTCAGACTGTCCGTCTGTGAGGCCAGCAGCTCGAGGGCAGCGGAAGCGCTTGGGGTTGTTCTGTCGAAAACAAACCTCTTAAAGGAAGATCGGATTTAGAGACCATTCGGGCGCCAAGATCCCTTACACAACAACAACAGTGAAAAACACTCCTCACCAGTCACGAGCTATCGGCAAACGTAGCAAATAAGAATAATGAATGATATATGATGCATTGTTATATATTAATAATTGTTTATGCATTACAGATTTGATATTATTTTCCATGTGCAACACACTGTACAACACACAAGAATCTACCAAAATCAAAAATGAAATATTTATTACAGCATTTGTGACTGAACACCTTTGAAACATCACGCCACAGTCCTCATACAAGTACTGAATGTATTTGTGACAAAGCTCGAGGGAGACAGTTTTCATCTTCTAGTGGAGCACGTGCTGATAAAGGAAGGGGAATCATGGACATAACAATATCAATGCCACAGCAGATCTGAAACTAGCAAAAACATTCGTCTTCAGTTGAGGTAAACACATAGAATATCTAACATGAAACAATTAATAGACTGAACTCTGAACGAAGTTTCTTACAATATTCTCTCAGCTTCTCACCGAGCTTTGAGTTCATAATTTAAGTTCTTTTTTTTGTCATCCTTTTAAAGTTTTCCTCCGCGTCGGTCGCGTCTCTGGAGTACTGTGCAGAAGCGCGTGCGTCTCTGTCGTCCTTCCGGCGGATATAGATTGATCCCACTGCTGCGGGGGGCGGCTTTCTCGAGGATACACGTCCTTCATAAGGCTCTTACTCTGAGAGTCCCAGATACAAAATTAATAATAATAATATTAACAATAATAATCAAATAAAAACGTATAAAAGCAACACAATCCAGTGCTTGGGCAATTCAAACGAAGAACTTCACCTACAGGGCAACATTCATTCATGGACCAGAAAGGGGAAATGCATGAGGGAAAAGAGCAGGAGGAGAGCAGGCTCCAGTCGGCAGAAGCTCTGATGGAGGAGGAATCATCGTGGTGCGTTCCTCTCCTCTGCTCGGGGTCGGCACACACAGTGTGAAAAACAGGGCAACGATTTACTCTAGGACTAGCTCATGAAACATAAACTGAGAGAGGATACAAATGTACAAGATTTAATTTAGTTTCTATGCTTTTATTCTACAGTAGTTTGAACTCTTGGAGTCTCTTTTGTCTTTTTTTAATATCTTTTTTTTTTTTTTTATGGTGTGTGTGTGTGTGTGTGTGTGTGTGTGTGTGTGTGTTTAATAAGCGGAAACATCCTCAGTTGATTTGAACAGACACCCAAAACTTTACAAAGTGTTTCTGTCAGCTCTTGGTCCTCCAGCAACAAAAGTAACAAAAGTTCACAAGATAAAAAACGATCACAGCTCGTCTGGAATTCCGTGAGAAGCTTGTAATTCTGCTGTCGGATGCTTCAGCGCTTTCTCTTTTCCTTCACAAATCTTTCGTGGGGTCATTGTCCAGTATTGGTTGGTTCCCTTCGGTCATTGGCCGGTCCAGCAGTGCTGTGGTCAGGGGTCAGAGGAGTCGAGGTCGAGGAGGGGGTCTGTGCATTAGCATGGCCACACGGGTCGAGGCTGATGAGGAGATGACGAGGGGCTTCTGGTGGAGGAGGTGATGCCCACAGGACCACACTGAGGTACGAACTCCCCGGCGCGCCTCGATTCACCTGAGATTCAGAGAAACACACAGTCAGCGGAGCGAGACCAGTGCGATCTGGATTCAGGCCACGTGTCTGCAGCTAATGCAGATCTTTCAAACAAAGAGCACACTTGAGCAGAGACATCTGAAGACGGCCTGCATCTCTGCATGCTATAGTGACATACTTAATAGGAGATACATGTAGTGAAAGCTAAACTTATTTAGACATCTCTCACAGTTTATTCGCTATAGTTTAGATAATGGTAATAAAATATTACAAGAAGTCAGAGTTGAACTGTTAATGTTGTTAATGTTAACTAATTAATGTTGATAATGTCAGATAACTTTTATAAGAAGCTAGAATGAATTCTCCTGAATAGCTGTCAGCTGTTAAATTTAAGAACACAGTTAGATAATACTAATTCAGCTTAACCAATTACCAAGCAATGCTTCATTTTGTTCAGTCTGTGGTGTAAAAGATCGCATTAGCAATTCAAGATAAAACATCTCAGCAAAACATGCTCAGGTCAAAGTGTCTGAACCATTTCCTTACTTACATAAATGAACTATAGTGTCCCGCACTCACTTGTAAAAATATATCAAAAATTTAATCTGAATTATTTTAGTTTTGACTGTAGAGGTAGAATTCATTTCACTTATCCATCCTCAATCACGCAGTAGAACAAGACTGTTCAAAATGCATGCATGCTCCATTCTCTGGGAATCGAACCCATGATCTTGGCGTTGCTGGCACCATGCAGTGAATTGATGTGGATCTTTCAGGAACAACCTAATCTTATCAGCGCTCAGAGCGGTCGAATCCCAGATGAAATCAGTGACAGAACGAGCTGCGCCGCTGCAAACTGATTTGATTCAAGTTCCTTTACGAACTCGCTAAATTATTTAGGGGCTGGTTAACACCTCTCAGTGAACAGCACAATATCCGCTTAATATAAAGGACAAGATCTTACACGGGAAACCATTAATTGAGCCACAGACCGTAAAGAAAACTAGAAGCACAGATGCATGTGCTGACCGAATACATTTATAGCACTGAGCCCTGACTCAGAAACGTGCCGTCATGTTTTGTAACATGACCCCAGGGGCATTTACAACAGTCATTTAAAGTAGGGACAGGGTCACTCCAAGGTCATCAGGCACTCACTGCACAATCCTGGAGTGCAGGATTCTCCACACAATCATCAGACATGCACGTGTTTATTAAAGTGATCTTGTAAAACCTAGTGAAGCCACAGTAGCTCTTCCTTTAAATGTGCAGCAGATGTGTGCTGCTGTAAACCTCGGTCTAGATCTGCATCCTTCAGTCACAGCACACCTCTCTGAGCACACTCCATCGCCGATCATAATTAAACAGCAAATACAGCATATTGTGTGTGTGTGTGTAATCGAATCAGAGATGGCTAATATTCCTCTGTATTAAGCTATTAATCTAATTGCTCATGAAGCATAAAATATGTTTCGTAATTAAATAGTCTCAAAATTATCCCACACCGTATTAAAAATTATCCAAGCTGAGCAAATGTTGTCTCCGCGGCTGTTTTAGGGAACACTCTCGCCACGTTTCATAGTCTATTAACGAGGGGGGGGGGGGGGTCGTCACAGCATCGCTATGGTGACCTACAGGAAACTGCCGTCTATTTACATATAAAGGGTTCTTTTAATCAAGCAAAGTGTTATTATATTGAGGCTCATTGAGCAGGAAGTAGAGGTGTTAAATAAAATCTTCTGTGCCCTGCCACCTTTGGGACGTCATACGTCTTGATTTCTCAAATGTCAGTGGTGCGGCGCCGGCGGCCGTCTCAATCAGACGAGGAGATCTCTGCGTTTACATGCGGTCGTTCTTTAATGCCATCCTTCCGTAGCCCACACGCTCTCATCTGCAGATATTCCCATTCCATCTCCCTCCGTTCCCAGTAAAAAAGAAAAGACGCGCGGCTTCCCCTGGTGAAGGATGGCCGTGTCACCCGCCGTCTCTATATCTCTCTCCGGGAGCGTAATGTACTGCACTGCTCCCGTCTTTGCATATAAGATAATTTGGCCATCAATCCTTCCCCTGACGGATTTATGTCACTCCGAGGACAGTTTCACTTCTCCTTTTTTATCGCTTCACTGGAGCCCGCTTAATTTCACCCCGTCATATTCTACCCCAGGAGATGCTCCCACCCCAACTGTCCAACATTTGCATTGGCCGCATGTGACGTGGAGCGCGGCGCCGCTGCAGCGATAAATAAATCCTCCTTTAGTGAAGGAAACATTGCTCGAGCGGCGGCTCACCTGACTTTTCTCCTGCCCCTGATGTTTAGCAATCACAGAGTAAAGTGAAGCGTCTGTGGTGTTATTTTGGGCTTTCAGGGGAATTCTGACAGGAAACGGACAGGAAAGACTCTTGAAAGAAAGGCGGAGAAAGAAAAGAGTCCCAGTGTACTTACTTCCCCCTTTTCTTTACTGTACAGCCGTTACATGTAGTGCCACTGGCCGTCCATGCCCATATTCATGCCCATGCCACTCATAGGACCTGCAGAGACAAACAGCACAGACAGTCAGTGCCCAGCAGAGCCCAACATCCCAAACACACAGGAGGAGAACAAACTGACAGTTGGGGAAACTGACAACAACTCCGAGAAACCTGGTTGTTCTTTCATTGCTCAGGTAAGGAGTTTAAAGACACATCTTTTTAGCCAAGCATTTACATGATGAATCTCGTAACTCTACTTCAGCTCTATCTGATCAAATGCACATTTTCATTCTTTTGCTTGGGTTGAACACATCATCTTTGCTTGGTTGGAAGAGCAGCTACTCTAATTCAGTCTCTATCTGTTTCTCTGTTTCTGGGTATTGATTGAGGAGAGATGATGCCAACCCCCCAGAAGACCTCAGATGATGGTAACACTGGAACAACATATAAAACTACCAAATATTGCTTAATCACAATGTTTTATTCCAATCACAAAGTTTAATGATTCTTACTGTACATTTCTGCCACTGTCACCACTAATAACCTACTCCTAAATGTAATGTAGAAACATGAATATTTTCTGAAAATCTACTTCGTAATGATTTACATTGTGAAAAGCGCTATACAAATAAACTTGAATTGAATTGAATCTTCCTAAACAATGGTTAAAATCAATATGATGTGTGTTTCCCAAAAGCTACTATGGTTGCAAGTTCTGCTGTTACCAATAGAGTTCAAGGGAACTTTTGGTAAACGCACTCATAGATAGCAGCTGAGAGAGAATCTAAAGAGATATGAGTCTTTTGAAAGCAGGCTTCTGAGCAGTCGGAGATATTTTCTGTTCTGAAACTCTATGGCTGATGATACTGTACATGGGGGCAACTCTTTGAGCAATTTTGCTGGGCAACTTTTTTGAGCAGTATTGCTTTGGCACTTTCCCAAAGAGAATGGGTAACACGTTTCTATCTGGATACTTTAGACTGGTCTGTGTCTCACCTGCTTGCCCGTTGATGGCAACATTGCTCAAAACTTTGCCCCTCATGTATCATTAGCCTCATCTCCTTTAGCAAGACACCTGAGATTACTGGAAGAGAAACATCTGAGAATCAGGATGTCTCAATGTTTTCTTCAATTCAGCGCATTACTTAGACAGAGGTGTGCAGTCCTGCAGAGTTCAAGCCTAATCAAACACACCTTAACCAGCTAGTCAAGGTCTGTGGGATTACTAGAATCCTCCAGGCAGGTGTGTTAGGCTGATGATACACGAGGACAACTTTTTGAGCAATTTTGCTGGGCAACTTTTTTTTTTTTTTCGCAACATTCCTTGGGCAGTTTCCCTTTGAGAATGGGTAACATGTTTCTATTTGGATATTTAAGATCAGTTATGGGTCCTGTGTCTCAACTGGTTGCCCAGGAACATTGCTCAAGATGTTGCTCAGTGTATCATCAGCCTTAGAGCAGGATGCAGCTAAACTCTGCAAGACATTGGCCCTTCAGAGCAGGAATGGACACCCCTAGTCTAAACAAAAGAAGTGAGATGTTGAAGAGATGATCATAGGAAGATGTCGCTGGATCTCACCTGCCGGCCGGATGCCCATGTGTTGCTGTCCGTCCAGCACGAAGCTGCCCATGGGCTGCCCCTCCGGACTGTACGCCGCTCCCTGGCTCACTGAAGGATCAAGAAGAAAACCTGAGTGAAGTCAAACGTGGACACCAGGGGAAGAAGAGAGAAGACACACCAGACAATCAGCGATTATCCCAGCAGCAGCCCAAACACGATGAGCTGTTCATCAGCCACACACACACACACACACACATACGCCTTTCTCCAATGTATGCATCAACAGGACATGAGGAGGTTATAACAACAGAAGGACGTCTATCTCTTGACTTGCTTCACTGGTCTTGGGTTCAGCAGAGAGATCTAGAAACCATGCAGTGGTGCTGATGCTTTCGCTGAAACTTTGCTTGAAAATCTACATTCATGTGCTGGTGTTTTCATCAATAAAAATGCCACTGCTACATGACCTGTCCATTTCATTCAGTTCATTTGTGCTCGAATCATCCCAGCTTCAGCACAGCAAGAAACATTAACTCGAAAACAAGACAATTTCTTTTACGTTTCTGGTGTGAATTCATGAATGCTTATGGAGATCATTTCTAATGGACCATAACACAAAGAGAAACAGTGAAACGCTCCAGAATTACTGTAAAGTTCTCCTGAGGCCAATTAGCATTGAGATTCACTAATGTCCCTCCAACCAGCGAGATAGAGGAACATCCAATTAGATTCAGTCTTCTCTCACTGGAGCATATAGACACAGGAGAGAAGCTCATGGACTCTCAAGTGAGACACCAACAGTGTTGAGAAGATGAGATGATGTTTACCTGCTCGATTTGACTGGTCAATCATGGGCTGCACTATTCTTCTTCTGGCATTAATGAACCTGAAAACACAAGAGAAAAACAAGACCCATTACATCACCTGCCATCACAAACCCAACACGTGGCTGATATTAAACACTTAGTATTAGTAGCATTAGCAGTTAGCGGTGTTGTAGTACTCAGTTATGGACAAGACCAGACTAAGTCCAAGATCCAAGATCATAATTTCTGGAACATTTGGAATCGGCCTGGACTTGGATTCGAATTAGCTGATCTTGGCTAATCATTAAAAAAATAAAAGATATATATCTTGGACTTGAGGTGTTCTCTTGTGTACTCAGTCTAGTCTGGACTTAAGTTCTACCATTCCAGGTAAACCAGAACTCAGGAGTTCAGGATTGTTCATATTTGAAAATATAATTCTCTGATTTCTAATAAATGAAAAAGTCTGAGTAGTTTACTCTGCCTTGTAGAAATGAGATCTGGAATTAATTCTCCAAGACAATCAATCAGATACGTGGAGACGTTATCTGCTTCTCAAACATAATCTCACATGTGTCTTAAAGGAGATCTCAACAGCATGCTCAGATCTGCCAAGAGAGATCACAGCCATTTCTCATCAAATGATCTGAGCTGTTCTCCACATTGATTTTAAAGCTCTATACTCTTCTGGATAATCTTCTAAGAAGAAGTTGATCATCAAACAAGCAACTTCAGAGACTACACTTTAGCCCGAGCCTCGCACATGCACAAACATTATTCTTCATGTGTTAGCGCACACAAGGCATTCAGAAGGATGGTGAAGTTTGAGATACAAGCGGCTCTTTGAGTGGGTCCCCTGCCCCCTGGTGAGGGCCCGTGGCAGGGGTCTCTCTCCTCTCCAGCTGTCTGTAAATGAGCTCCAGGCTTTCAGCAGCTATTGTTTTGTCAGCGAGACCATCAATTAGCCTGTCTGAAGTTTTATCACCAGCACGAAGGCAAATAAGCCCTGCTCCACAAAACCTCTCCTGCAGCTTTTGAGCGCCGGACCGCCGGGGTCATCGGGAGGTCAGTGCCAGCCCAGGGAACCGTTTTAATGCAGAATGGGCCGTGTCAAAGGCAAAACGGCCGGGAGAGACCTGTACTAAAAAAGCCAGCAGTAAAGGCCCCCACATGTGTTTGATATTAGAGCGAGGGTTCGGATCATGCTGGGGCTATCCCGCATAAAAGAAGCGGGCGAGCGCACACAGGGCGACTCTATGGGACCGGTCATTAGATACAAGCAGGACTGGAATCAATTTGAGCTCTAATCCCTCCTGAAGCCGCCGTACATGCTCTTACCTTCCATTAACTTAAACGCTGTGCCTTCACAATGACATGCTGAAGCTCCCTGCACGAATGCTGGGAAAAGAGGAATATGTCTGCTTTCTTTGTCTGAAACACAGGAGCGCTTCTAAAGGAGCACTAGTACTGAGCCACATATATAACTGAGTGACAGAGAGAACATCATGAACATGAGTGTAAACACACACACATGTGTGGGTACTGAGATCATCTGTCACATGGACACACACCTGTATCAGCAGTAGACTACTACTGGGCTCAAATGTGTGCTCAAATATCTGTGTAAGATTACTCTAAACTGGACTGATGGAGGTCAGTATTTACTTTATTTATATGTGTGTGTGTGTGTGTGTGTGTAGTATACTGTTTATATTCATTATGTATATATATCTAAATACAAATACAAGCATGTATATATTTAAGAAATATTTATAATTCATTATAAGGATATTCTTAAGGCATTATAATGCATACATAATGCATAAAGCTTATATGTTGTATCATCTCATGAGTATTCATAAGAACAGTTTTTATGTATTATAATATTTTCTTATTTGTGGTTATAGCTATTAAGTGTATGATGATTTATAACACAATGACCTCGTTGCATCCACTTTTACAATGGATTATATTTCTCATAGTTATAATATATTATAAGTCTCATATCTTGCCCTTTTTCTAATGCTACTTGACTTAAAGTGGTCACTTATAAGTAGTAATAATAATAATAATAATTCTCTGAAACAGCAATGAGATCTCAGATCAGATGAATGTGTATGATTGACCGATGAACTGATTATTTTGATGGTCTCCTTCAGACAGCTGTTGTGTCGTAACTGACGTGTGTCTGACAGATAAACTGACTGTAAGTGTCTTGTCAAGTACATCATCTTATTCTAGCATACTTCCATTCTTGAGCAGACTGATACTCTAATGAGAGTTAGTTGGCATGTAGTGGCAAAGTCACTTATAGTCGACTGATTAAGGGGACCATCAAAATAAAATCTAACTATATAAATCATTGCAATATTTTTTTCAGTTGGAGTATTAATCTCACATTTATTAATTAATATTAGCTCCACAGAAACACTCAAATAACTCTGACCATCTAACTAGTCACAAGCTGTAGTAAGATACTGATCTGAAATAAACAAGTCAAGATATGATACAGTGCATTATACTGTAAATGAAGAAGATTGTGTTATAAATAATCATACTCTTTAACTTATAACCACACATACCTAAGTTTTATGATGTATTATAATTGTTGTTATGATTATTCATGAGTTGATATAACATATTATAAGTTTTATATATATATATATATATATATATATATATATATATATATATATATATATATATATATATATATATATATAATGCATTATGCATTTATTATAATACATTAAGAATACATTTATAATGTATTATAAATACTTGCTTCATAGAAAGTGTTTTTTATACATATTGTATTGACTGTATTTTTTATTTTATTCATAATGTACAGTCAGTCAACCATTACCACAAAATAAACACTTGATCCTGATTATAGATTATCACTTAAATTACACCCTAAAAAAAAAAAAAAAAACTTGCCTCATAAACAAGAAATACCAGAGAGAGACAGAAGAGTGATTTATGCATTTCTTTAAGACTATCTGCTGGGACTGACCGACCTCCCTCACATGCACACACGCACACACACACACACACACACACGCACACACACACACACACACACACACACACACACATGTTGCCACAGTAACCCTGCAGGAGCGGCCCAGCAGCGCTGTGCATTCTATCAGTGTGAGTAAAGCCAATTGAGATTATCAGACCCTCTTCTGATAACAGTTTCACCTCCTCCCATGAGCTGCTAATGGGGTGTGCTTAGAACAACACCCACCAGCACACACGCACACACACACACACGCACGCACGCACACACACACACACACACACACGCACACGCATACACACACGCGCACGCAGGCACGCGCACGCAGGCACGCACACACACACACACACACACACGCACACGCATACACACACGCGCACGCAGGCACGCACACGCACACACACACACACACATACAGCACTTCTCTCCAAACTCAAGCCTTCATTTCTGTCAACTTATTTGATATTTTGGTTGCACTTTATTTTACAGTACGTGTACTTACATGTACTTATAGTGTACTTACAGTGTATTTATCTAGGAAAGTTCTGGTAACACAAGGTAACTACATGGGGTAGGGTTAGGTTTAGGGGTAGGTTCAGGGTTAGTACCTAGTTATTACATAGTTATTGTAATTACTATAATAAGTACATAGTATGTGAACGAGAAACAGGACTGTAAAATAAAGTGCTACCGATATTTTAACACAAGAAATAAAACATCAATTTAATGGATACTTGAAATTTTGAATTATAGAGACAAATATAAAATATAAACAAATATAAAAACACCAAAAATGTACAAATAACAAAACAAATGCACCAAATACTTAAGATTCTTAAGATTCTCAAAAATGGTAAAGCATAGCTTATATAAATATTGAACTAATGAGGTGTTTAACCAAATCAACAGGCGTTCAGATGATTCAGTACATCTATCTCTGTTCTACTGAAGCAGCATATACTACGACAGCGGAGCTGAACACACACACACACACACACACACACACCGCTGCGCTCAGCATGGGAACCCCATGCTGTCTTCAAACAAATAATTAAAGGAGAGGTGAAGGGTCAGGACAGGGTCATTTCTCTGGATATGCCACAGAATGTGTCCTTTACTGCCGCTCACAACAAAGACAAACGCTCCATGAGACGCAGCTCAGAATACTAAATGCTCTGAAGTCCCTTACACACGCTCGGTCTGCACATGAGAAAACACATTCAGAACAGTGCCACTTTCCACTAATACAGTCCCACTGCCTTTAAATTATAAACCAGAAACCCCATGCTCTTTGGAGAACTGTTAATTTAAGATTGAACTAGTAATTGTGATGCAGTAACAAGATAGAATTAAACATCAACTATCTGTAATACCTTTCTAAAATTATGATTTGTTTCTGTCCTATTTCAGCAGTCTTAACCTCATAGCATATGGTGGTAATTAGGTATATTAAATTCACTATAGAAAATATTTTACAATTTATATATATATGTGCAAATTATAAATTTATCAAACCAGCATTTGTTACTATACTATACTGAATGACAGCTATATTTAAGCTACATGTTCAAACCTGTACATGCAATTATTTCACACATTGTAGTATTTTTTTCATTATTTTTATTATTGTTTAAATAGTCTGTTTATAAAATTATTGAAATATTGGTATATTTAGTTAATTCACATTTTACATGCATTTATACACACATATTTGCACACACACACACAATCACACACACACACACACACACACACACACACACACACACATATATATATATATATATATATATATATATATATACATACACACATTTGTATTGAAATTACAGTTTTGAACTGTATAATTATGATTAACCATCTCCAATTCTGATTTGTATTGTCCTTTTTTGTACCCTGTTGGAGCAAGTTTTGCTGTCTCCTGGCTTCATAAAGCACATGTGTGATCAGACAGTGCAAACACACATGGACTCGCTGCGGAGGTGAGTTATGGACTCAGGACTGCAGGAGACCACTTGAGCTCGCTCTAGCGTGGAGCTGCATCAACATCCACAAACCTCACTTCAAACACACCTTCAGCAGCCAAACTCTCCTGAGAGACAGACCGCGAGTCTCAGGGGCAGGTCCAGGAATTCCTGACAAAGAGCGGGGTCACGTGATCAGTGTGTGTGTGTGTGTGTGTGTGTGTGTGTGAGAGAGAGAAAGAGAGAGACGATTATGGCCTAAAATCAAACGAGCGATTTAAAGGCCTGTTTGAGGGTCAGGACTTGGTTCTAGGGGTCAGGTTATAATTGGGTAAAGGGTAGGTTTAGGGTAAGGGTTCGGATGAGGCTCTTAGTTCTGATGGGTAGGGCTAGGGTAAGGAGCTAGATATTGTATTGTGTCAGTGAATTTCCTCACAAAGATAGCTATACAGAGTTTCATTTTGGTGCTGCAGTAGCACTCGCCTGGCCCCGGCCAATCATACGGGAGGGTGAGACGAGAGCCGGCCAATCAGGAACAGGGTCACCGGATTGACACATTCACGAGCGAGAATTCAAAGCCAGCGCACCCGCCTCACCCCGCATCTGCTCGTCAATAAAAACATCCCGTCCTGCCAGAATATCAGACCCAACCAACCAAAACTAATGAAGTTACTCTTTAATGAGACTCAAAAACAAATGAACAGATAATGAAATAAACAGAGAAAACAGCGGCGGCTCGAGGGAGGAAGAGGACAGCACCGCTGTCAACTTTGACCTAGGAAGTGTGCGCAGATTAACACGCAAGGCACAGGTTTAATCAAAGCAAACAATTCCTCGGTTTACACCCACTAACAGGGTCAGACGTGTGTCCACAGGCCAAACACACACCAGAGCTGTCTCTCTGTCTCTCTCTCTCTGTCTCTTCTTTAAGTTAAAACAGGAGTGGTGAGACCAGCATTACCTCACCCGCTTGATTTACTGCAGATGGACGAGTGCAGCGAGTGTGTGTGTGTGTGTGTTTCGCTCCGTCTGTCTGTCTGTGTTCTCCAGCTGTCTCCCTCTCGAGGAGGTGTCTGTCTGTCTCTGGGTTCTGGGGTGCAGAACTCATTAAAACCCCGGTGGAAAACCAGACTCAGACTTATATGTTTGTTTTGTAAACTGACACGATTTAACGAGCTGCTAATTAAAATAAATCAATAGCACTGCGGCACCGACCCGTCCTCGCTGTCGCTCTGTCTGGATTGTGCTAAGTTCTTCTCGGACGAGCGATTCTTGACCACAACAGATGGGAATCAGACCTGTCCTGTGCAGCAGCAATCAACAAGTTTGTTCGTATTAATCGTACATTTTCTTCAATTCACTTGGTCCACTAATGCAAGACAACGTTCTGGGACGCAATTCACGAACAACAACATAACTCTTTGGTTAACAACCATAGTATGATGCATTACATTATCTTGCTCATTTTGCTCACATGCATGATCTATTTAGTTCCCCATGTCATGGTGATAAGAAACTCTGCTTCTACGCACAAGTCCAGAGCTGTAACTACACGCTGCTGTTTCAGAATGTTTCTTGCAGCTCTGGATTCAGGAAACATCCAATTGTTGAACTATGTTCTTAGCGACAGAACTTGTGAGCAGCAAAAGCAGCCCTGATCGGCTGTAAAAGGGTGGGCTCTGCATTTACCATGGCCACATGACCTCTGTTTTGTGTCGTGTCATGCTAATGTGGATTAATATGATGGTCCGATTACCAGTGTTCCTAGTATTGTTTAAAGGGATACTCCACCCCAAAATGAACATTTCGTCATTAATCACTTACCTCTGTGTCGTCCCAAACCCGTAAAAGCTTTTTCGTCTTCGGAACACAATGTCAGATATTTTGGATGAAAACCGGGAGTCTTGTGACTGTGCCATAAACTGCCAAGTAACTTACGCTGTCAAGCTCCAGAAAAGTATGAAAACCATCATCAGTATAAGTTCATCTGCAATCAGTGATTCAACCATAACGTTACGAAGCGACAAGAATACTGTTTGTAAGCTAAGAAAACAAAAATAATGACTTTATTCAACAATTCCATTGTCAAGAGACCTGTGTCTCTCCACATCACCGTATGCTTTTTCACTGTTACAGTCTCAAGCCTCCCAGATTTCATCCAAAATATATTAAATTGTATTCCGAAGACGAACTAAGCTTTCATGGGTTTGGAACGACATGGGGAGAAGTGATTAATAATTTAAAAAATCATTTTGGGATGGAGTATCCCTTTAAAACTGTTCTCTGATGAGCCGGCCTGATTGATTATTGTGACGTCATTGATGTACGCCTGGACGCAAAAAAGCTAAAGGTTCAACAGTTAACTTAAGTCATTCACTCATCAGAGCACTGGGACTGTAGACATGCATACAGTGACATGCTAATATGTGACCCTGGGCCACAAAAACATTTTTCATCTGGAAGCTAAATAAATCATCTCTCCATTGATGTATGGTTTGTTAGGAGGACAATATTTGTCTGAGACACAACTATTTGAAAAGCTGGAATCTGACGGAGCAAACAAATCTAAATATTGAGAAAATCATCTTTAAAGTTATGCATATTTACAGTAAGCATATTTAAATGCATATTACTAATCAAAAATTTAGTTTTGAAACATTAACATGATCTTTACCTAATATCCTAATGATTTGTGGCATAAAAGAGAAATGTATAATTTTGACCCATACAATGTATCGTTGTCTATTTCTACAAATACACCTGTGCTACTGATGACTGCTTCTGAGCTGCAGGGACACATATGTGTCTGTTGTTTTACCGGATCTGTTATAGCCCAGGTGTCTCAACCATTTATTTTAATCAGCTTTGACTATTTTTTTTTGGAGCAATCACTTTACTTGCACAACACAATGTTTAACCAGCATGTGGAGGTGGTTAATAAGGTCGGATCTGCCAAATATTTGGTGCCAATCCTTTTCTTGCAAAGGTGAAACCTTTTATTAAAAATCACCTGCAGAAAGTCTACTTTTTAGTTGTGATACTCTCTTGAGGACCACCCTAACATGCACCCATGTGAAAGCAGCGCTCAGAGAGAGAGAGAGTCCGGAGGGTCCGAGTCGACCCCAGCTGTCAGCTGTCCGTCAAACACCTGGGCCAGGAAGAGCCGCTTGCTGCTGCTTTGATCGGGCGAGGAGCAGCTGCTGGTTTGTACAGCGAGACTTTGTTCTGGCACTTCTGCTGTCTCTCTGTCCTGCGGCACAACAGCAGCCCATCTACCACACCAGAAACACCTCTCCGCTTTCACCGGCTGCATCAGCAAGCTCTGACAACTGCAGCAGGTTTGTCTTGGCCCCAGTAAAGCTCACAGACATCTGACGCTGCGTCCTTAAAGACATGATAGTCAGGGCTCAAATCAGAGCCAAAGACGCCCCAGGCGTCAACACACCTGTGTGAGGAGCCCCTCTCTCTCTCTCTCTTCCTCAGCACCTTGGCTCTGCTCTCTTTTAAAGTCGTTTTTGATTATTACAGAGGGTCGTCACCGTTCTGACCCGACACAAGGCTTTCTCTCTTGGGGGAAATGTTGGCACTTGTTTTGGGTCTTGGGAAAAGGTGCCCTCTGTGTTTTTATTCATTTGATCAGCTTTGTTTGAGTAGTTACCATAGAATTTCAAGAAATAATTTCTGCATTTGGAAAACTCTTTTATCCAAAGCAACTTGCAGTGCATTCAAGGTATACGCTTAATCAGTTTAATCATGCCTTCCTTGGGAATCAAACCCACTACCTTGGTGTTGCAAATCATACTGACCTCAAATCCTAAGTATTGTAACTACTATGGACACAGGGATGTGACCCAATATAACATGCAGAGTAAATATATATTTTTATTATTATTTATGCATTTGGGAGACAATTTTATCCAAAGCAATACCTTATTTAAGGTATTCATTTCACTGTTACTCTTGCTGTACAGATGTTGGAGGGTAACGCTGGTTAATGTGGAGTGTAAGTTACGCTGCAGGGCTCTGCGCCTGAGATCTGCCCGTCATCAGTGAAACCTCTCAATTAACCTCCTTTCACTTAGTGCCGCCTGCGAGGACTCTGTCATTACCCTCCACACCCCCGTCACCCCATTCAGTCTCTTCTGTGTCTCTCACTGGGCTCCCGTCTCACGCCCAAACTGAGAATGAGAAAATCTTTTTTTTTTTTTTTTTGATGACTCCCCTCATGCTGAGGTAACAACAACTAAGATAGAGTTACTGCATTACTTCATTAGCTTTCGTCTGACCTGCAGCGATATCATTCAGGCTTGGTGGGGTGTCAGCCAGCGAATCATCTGATTCTGACCGTGTTGTCTTAGTACTCAGACTCTGAAGACAGGAGAGCATACTAAGTGTTGTTCACTGTATTTTAATATTAACTGAGTCGAGTGTGCGCCTTTCACAAACCCTCTCCGCCCTCAATGAGTTGTTGACAGTGACAGCGGCAAAAGTGACACATGCGCTTTTCACTTGTAAAATTCAAGGGTGTGTGGGTAATGTAGTCTCTGCTCTGGGTGGGATGAATTAGGAAGCTTGCATTGTGAAGGGCGCACTGAAAAGCAGCAGCGCAGCCAAAAGATTGAAACCTCTATTAAAACAGATGTCCAAATGAGCGTACCCACTTAAAGATCCCCTTCTTCGTGACCCCATGTTTTAAACTTTAGTTAGTGTGTAATGTTGTTGTTAGAGTATAAATAATATCTGTACAATTCTAAAGCTCAAAGTTCAATGCCAAGCGAGATATTATATTTAACAGAATTCGCCTACAAAAAAACGACCCGTTTGGACTACATCCCTCTAGTTCCTGCAGTAATGACGTCACTAAAACAGTTTTTTGACCAAGCTCCGCCCACATGAATTCATAAAAAAGGGGGCGTGGCCTTGTTGCGCTCCGACGGAGAAGGAAGAGCTGTGAAATGCTGTTATTTTCATCTCGGAGTCCAATCATCTCTGTTTGGGCTTCCCAGGGACGCTGTACTTGATGATTAATGGTTACAATTTATGTCTAACTCTGTTCCCGAAAATTATAATCCACATGTAAAACTATGTGCAGCACATTTTGCTGAAGACAGCTTGCTCAATCTCAATCAGTTTAATGCCGGTTTCACACAAAGATTATTCTTGAAAGATGGAGCAGTTCCCTCTTTGTCTGGAGAAGGCATTGTTTATGGACCACAACCGGTAAGTGTATTTTATTATTTAAGTTGGTGCGTTTAACAGTTTCTGTAACTTATTACACAAAGGGCAACACTGTTTAGCTTTGTTAACTAGATGTTAGGGCTGTGCAAAAAACGAATGCGATGTTCATGAGCTTCTCGTCAGTAAAAACGCTCCTATGATTATAAATACATCTCCAGCACACGCTCCTGCCCACTTGCTTCTCAAAACTAGTCCAAAACTAGCCTTTGCAGGAGGGCAGCGTGCTCTCAGCTGCTGTCGAATCACAACACAGGAACTGCTGGCCCAATCAGAACCCGTTACGTATTTCTGAAGGAGGGACTTTATAGAACAAGGAAGACATCAGCCCATTTTTATGACAGTGAAAACAGCGGTATACAGATAGGTGAATTGTGTGAAAAATACTGTGTTTTTTTACACGCGAAACATGAACACATGTTATATTGCAGACTGTAAACACAATCAAAGATGCAAAAAAGCGTGAAAAACGGGACCTTAAAAGCACTGGTTTTGACCCGTCTGAAGACGGTTTGGAGCGAGTCCAGTGTTTGTGTGTCATGTTCTGGCATCATTTCTGCTGCTACTTCATCCAGAACATCTCGGCTCGCTGGCACGACACGCTTCAATAAACAAACCTGAAGTATTCATTTAAGATAGTGCTGCTGGCGTGGAGCTCACGGCACGGGCCATAAATTGATTTTTAGAAAAATAGATCTTAGGAATGAGAGGGAACTGATCAGGTCTGGAGTCTCACACCTGTATTTTATGTCTCATTGCTTTTTAAAGCAAAAAGCTCAAGGGTTTCCAGCATTATTGTAAGAAAAGTGATATTTTTCTTATAGCCAATGTTTATCGAAAACTACAAGCTGATGTGTGACAGCTTTTAGACTAAATCTGTAAAAACAGACATCAGCACCTATTTATGTACTATTTATCATTTTAAATGAACTGTTTATAATTAAAATAACTAAATCACATATTCACTGTTAACAAAATTACTCAAAAACATCAACATAACAACTCTATTCAGACAATCCCCAACTTTTGGTTGCAAAATTTTTTAACCTTTTATAACAAACATTTTTCTTATGTGGAAATATAAGATTATCAAAACTACAAACAATAATATTTTAATCCAAACCTGCAACTGTTTCCCATTAGTGATCTTATTTCATTTATTCATTTATTGTTTATTTGCTTGCAAAGCTGCTTTGAAACAGTCTGTACTGTATAAAGCACTATCAAAAATGTTTATTGCAACAAAATAACAAAATCACATATGTATTACAACTGTACACAGCCATTCCCCAAATTAAAGACATTCCCTTAAACAACAAATAATTTTCTATATTTACTTGAATTATATATATATATATATATATATATATATATATATATATATATATATATATAATTCAAGAAAATATCTATTAATTACAGCTATGTATTTAGACATTGTCCAAATTTTGTTTGCAAAACCTTTGACATGACATAAACAAGAAACAGTACATGATCATTGTTTTCTAAAGGTTCAGCAGATGATTTCATCGGCCAAAAAAAGAGTAAAAGTTATTCCTAGCCCTGTTTTGTGACAAGTGAAGTAACGCACAGAATCCCGCAAACCTCGCTCCTTCAAATCCTGATTATCAGTGCTTCTTCTCTCCAGAGCCTCCCTCTCTGTCTCTTTCCTCTTAACTTCCTCTGAGTTCACGCTATGTTCATCTGCAGCGTCAGCAGAAAGACTCCCGCTCTCTCTCTCTCTCTCTCTCTCTCTCTCTCTCTCTCAGGCTTTATTTCACTAATGTTGGCTGTATTTCCCTCATCCTCGGCATGAGCAGCAGCAGATCTGGCTCTCATAAATAACTGGAAAAAGCCAACTGATCCATCTGAGAGTGAAACACAGGAAGCCTCCACAGGACCGGCCGAGCCGAACACATATGAAGCACAGCGACAGCTCACAAACACAGCCGTGGCAATACACTCTTTATCTCAGCTTTAAGTGGGTTTCTCTTTTACAAGCCAGAGTCCAGAGAAGATGTGAAGGGTGAGTGTGCATTTATTTTTCAGTGATATAAAAAGAGCATGGAGCTCAGTGCTGCTCCTGTCCGGGACATCCCTCCTCGTTTGCAGCTTCTCATTAACAAACAACACTGCTGTGAAATTGCTTTAATGACAAAGTAATAAAATTGCTCTTGGGCTCATAGAAGGCCCGAGGCGCAGCACCATCCTACAGACGCCGTCTCTGTGTGCTGTACCTGCAGACCGTACACATTAACCCACTCATTGACCTTCTGCTCTCAGATGCTTCTCTTTCTTCAGTCTTTCTCTCTGTGTTTCCCCCTGAAAACAAAACGTGCCATCCCAGAACATGACAGTGTTTCCCTCCTGTGGCCCGGATCACTTTCATTTGCATTCACTGCACTTACACTAACAACACCACACAAAAATGATTTGTCTTATTTGTCTATTTTTGTCTTGTTTTCCAGTATAAATATCTAGATTTACTGTAGAAGCAAAATTACTTAAGATACTCAGTTTCTGTTTGGAACAAGTGTTAGATTTTATTTCTTCTTTTTTTCATAATTAATGCACAACACACACAGTAACACATACATATATAAAAATACATTTCTACATAAAAAACGTTTATTTTTTTGACTCCATTGGCAGATCCTTTTAAAACAAAAATGGCAACACTTTACTTTTTTATTAATTGTTAATTGTTAATATTAATTGTTTACTGTTAACTAATGCATTAGCTAATGTTAACAATGAAACCTTACGAACACTTCTTAAAGCTGCAGTCGGTAACTTTTGACGCTCTAGCGGTTAATAAACAGAACTGCTTGCGTCTTGCAGAAGAACATCGTAGCCGGAACTACTTCTCTCTGTTTATGTCTATGAAGAATCACAAAGGTACTGGGTTACTCCGCCGCGGTATCCCCGAAGCAATCTAAAATAGTCCGAATATAAACACTTATTATAGGTGCACCCTAGTGATTCAGGACAAGCTAAAAACACGGTTTGGAAAATGGATTCATGGTGTACTCGCTTATTATATACATATACACAAACAAAGTTACGGACCGCAGCTCTGATTGGTTGTTTTTTACCGGGAGCGGATGATTTTCTGCAAATGGCAATAGGACACTGGGAGGAGCCAGAGGAGCTTGATTTATACACATATTATCTGTCTCATATTCTACTGTCAGGATATAATGACAGGTTTAACAAATATGTAAAAAATATATTTACAAAAGTTACCTACTGCAGCTTTAAGTCTTTTTGCTTCTCAAGTAAATGCATCTTGTTTTAGGAATGTTCAGATAATTGTACTGGAAACGAGACAAAAACACCGAGGCACAGAATCAGTTCCAGTACTCTGCTGTTTGAAGAGCAGTGTTTTCTGCTCCTCTGTCTCTGTTCTCCTCTCTCAGCTGAACAGGGTTCCTGTGACGAGGATCTTTCTGATTTAGTCTAAATGTGTGGCATCCATCGGCCAGATGCAGACTAGTGTGCCAAAAGTGGATGGGTGCTCTGGTGCTATGAGAGAGAGGCTAGAGCGGGGGGTGAGGATGGCACATGGGAACCAACAACTGAGTCAATTCTGCTAATTAACTGCCAATTATCAGTCCCTAAATGCAAGCAATGCTGACGATGTTCTCTGCCAGCAGCTCGCACCTCCGCTCATCTCCACTCGTCCTCTTACGCTGTATATTTAGAAAGAGTGGCCCGCGAGAGTCCAGAAAAAGACTGGACGCTCTCATCTAGGTCAAAGTTAAATGGATGACCAGTAACTTCAACGTGATTGGGCCAGTGTGTAACACAGGGACAGATAGACCTGAGTAGATCCGTGTGTTTAAACTCAATGCCTCCAAACTTTCCCATGCTCTGAGCAGGAAAATCAAACATCTTCACAGGCCAGTTTATACTTTTTACATCACATTTGGAAAATATTAGGCCATTATTTTGAATTTCATAACAGCTGGCTGTGCCAAGTGAAAGGGTCATAAAAAACATAAAGCTGATCTGTTTGTTCGTGACTCATTTGAGTTCAGGGAGGGAGAGAGAGTTATGAAACCCTTTCTCCAGTCGTCTCAGTATAAGCAGACTATCATGATTATTCATTTAAATTCAGAGCCACAGACTGGACACCAGCAGAGATGATTCGGTCTTTAGATGCTGAGACACAACTGATGAAACAACCAATAAAGAGACAAATGCAGAGTGTGTGTTTATGTTGGATCAGGTAAGATCAGATCCACTAATCATGCAGATGTCAAAGTAACCTGTTATACTCCATTTGTCAGCTCATTAGTCAGATGAGTTTCCATGAGTGACAATGCAGAGACCCATCATACTGTCCATCATGTGGACATTAACACAAGGAACTTCATTGTCCTTCCATCACTTTTTAAATCATCATTTATTCTGTGGTGGAAATAAAAAAAATAAAAAAAAAATGAAATGAAAACGAAAAAAATAAATGTACTTATTGAAATGGTTGGTGAATATTTCACTATTTGACTGGATCAAAGTTTTATGTGTAATAAATCATATTTTTATGAAGTATTTTTATAGTTAACTCTTGGTCTGGGGTTAATTTTATTTTATTTATTTTTTTGATGAAGTTAATGCTGAAATGATTCCAAGACAGTTTCAATAAAAGTTAACCCTTGGGACAGAAAAGTCCTGAAGTTGAAGAAACACCCAGAAATGGCTACAAGAGCAACCGATAATGAGACAAACCCTCCTTTCTTTCAGAATACTGTGTGTGTGTTTAGCAGAGGCATGTTGCTGTCAGTATGTGATCAGACTTCACACACACACACAGTGTGGTGTGTAAAGTGTCTCTCTCTCTCTCTCTCTCTCTCTCTCTCAGGTCAAACTGAATTACTGTACAGTCTCAGATTTAATTACCCAATGCTACATAGTGAAACACCAACACCAGTGACCGTCACACACAGACACACACGCAGAGCAGAGATCAGATCCACGGCGCAGAGAGAGATGGACAGGTAGAGAGGCTTGTCAGAGCAGGAGACACGCTGTCTGTTGACACGTTACACAGGGCGCTCTTGTGCCTCCTCCAGGTCTGATTGTGCCTCCGAACAAAGACCTGATTCAGGACATCCATGCAAACCTCACCCTGCCCATCTCTCTCCCCCTGCTCTATATCAATGCAGGATTCACACAATGACCATCATAGAAGGACTCCGGGGCCATTCTGGTCAATCAGCAGGAACTTCAGGAGGATCTGTGGTGTTTTCAATATTCATGTCTGTTGTGCTGCTAATGCTTTAGCCAAGGACTTTTTAAATCTTATGTCTTCATTGAACTTTGTACAATAGGTAAAAGGCCCCACTCATTGTCTTGGTCACACACTAGATTTGACATTGACCTACAGCTTATCTGTTGCTGATGTTGAGTTCTGTGATGTTATCTTTTCTGATCATATACTGGTGTTGTTTACCACTCTTCTTCCTCCATTACCTAGCATGACACCAAATCAGGTATGTTGGTCTCATATTTTAACTGCTCAATCCTGTACTGATTCTTCAAATATGTATCTGTAGGTTCATCAACCTTTTATTTTAGATCCTATCACTTCACATTCGAGCGTTGATGGACAGGTGAAGATTTTTAATAATAGGTGCTCCAATATCTTAGACCTTACTGCACCCCGCAAGCATATTCATTTAAAATGAAAGACCCAACCATGAATAAATAGTGACATTCAGGAGCTCAGACAGCAACGTCGCCAATGTGAACGTAAGTGGAAGAAAGATGAGCTTCAAGTGTCATACGAAATGCTGAAAGTTTCATTGCACAAATTTAAAAGAGTGCCAAGACTGCAAAGGTGAAATATTTATTAGAAAGTATTGCCAAAAAACTTGCATTGCTCTAGAACACTTTTCTCAAAAATTGATTCTGTTTTAAACCCTTCAGTTTTTTCCTGAGCTCTCACCGTTACAATGTGAAAATTGTCTTGCGCATTTTGTAGGTAAAGTTAATAATGCTAAGGCTCAGTTAGCTATTATGGCCAACCCCGTTTTAGATTCAGTTTTATCAGCTGCTCAGTGGAGTGAATTTGAATTGTTTTTTAAACAGACATGCAGAGAAATCACCTTAAAATTAAAATCCACATGTTTCCCTTTTGATGTTATTCCATCACGATTTGTTAAACAAATCTTTGATAACATTGGTTCAGACCTAGTTTCATTAACAACTGTCAAAAGACAGGGCTGTACCAGGAATGTTATAAAGTAGCTTCTGTGACACCAGTTTGTAAGAAGCCCACACAAGATACTGTAGTTTACTCAAACTTTAGACCGATCTCAAATTTGCAGTTTTTATAAAAAAAAGGAAAAAAAGAAAAAAAGAAATCAATGGCAATTTGGCTATTTGAGTACTAACTGTCTCTCTGATATTTTCAGTCTGGTTTTAAAGGTTTACACAGCACAGAGTCTGCCCTTCTGATGGTCTTTAGTGACATTTAAATATCTAATGATTCTGGTAACACTATGGCCTTAGTGCTTTTAGATCTCAGTTCAGCGTTTGATTTTGTTGACTATGGTATTCAGTTTGGAGCACTGCATTGGTATTATAGGCACTGTACTTGACTGGTTTCCATCCTTTTTGTCTAACAGAAGATTTTCAGTCAGTATTGGGTAATATTCCTCTTCTGTAGCATATTCTTCATGTGGTGTTCCTCAAGGTTCAACTTTGGCACCATTATTGTTCTCACTGTATATGCTACCCATTGGTTCAATCTTTAGGAGATTTACTGTGTCATATCACTGGTATGCCAATGATACCCAGCTTTCTGTATTTGAAAGCTGGTAAAGCTCATGCGGCTGCTCGTTTGCTCACAGACTGACCCTAAATTTCATAGACTGAAATGTAGGGGTGACAGAGCCTATACTGTTGTTGGCCCCAAGCTATGGAACAATTTGCCATTATCCATCGGAATAGCTTCTTCAGTTTAAATGTCTTTTAAATGTGTATATTTTTTCTCATGCTATCAATGTTTTGTGACTGTGATTTTCTAATGACGTGATTATTCTATTGTGTGATTGGATCAATGTAACTGTGTACAGCACTTTGGTATACTAAGGTTGTTTTAAAGTGCTCTACAAATAAATTTAACATTGAACATCTGAGAGCTGAGCGAATGCTGCCACAAATACAACCTAACCTTGGACAATCGGATAGATAGATAGATAGATAGATAGATAGATAGATAGATAGATAGATAGATAGATAGATAGATAGATAGATAGATAGATATCTTGGGGGTTTGGGGTTATTTCAGCATTAATCAGCATGAAACAGGCAAAGCAGCGACATTTTCTGCTGTTGTAGCTGTGTGACGGCATGAAAGCTCGGTAACCGCTGTAATTGAAACACCATCCACACCACCGGGCGCGTGAAAGGCAGATAACGGCATTCCTGTGGCCAATTTAAGTACCTGGCCAGATCCGGCAGACAAATCACGCTCATTCTCCGGGTGTGTTGCTCATTGTGAGCCGGCACCAGAATGAGGTGTAGGGGGAAAATGAATCACAAAAGCAAAAAAAATCAATTGGCTCCGGGGTTGTGCGTGGGCCTGCGGGCCGATAAAGCCGACAGCCGCTGCCTGTACCTGATAGATAGAGTGCCGCGTAAATGAGTCTGCTTTGATAAATACATTAAGGGAAGCCGTGAATAAAAGGCAGGGACTTCTCATTTGTTAATAGAAGCTCCACTACACAGAATTAAACTGATAAAATAGCTCTCCATATAATTAAGTTTGTGTTAGGCCAGAAAATCCGTGCAAATACCTTCCCGGTGTTTTGAAAAGAAGCTGTCAGCTTAATTAATCTGAACATCGGCCGCAGAATGTAGCGAACAAAACTAAGCCTGTGATAAAAAAAAGTGCCTGGCTGAATATTTTGATAAATAATGCCTATATCATTTTTTTTTGCTCTGTGATCATTTTATTTAATCCACCACCTCCAGTTATGAGCTAAGCCATCTACAAAGACGCTGCCGGCCAGAGCTCCGTGGCTCTAATCCAGCGGGGAGCAGATCGGGGAGGAGGGGCACCAATGTTCTCTTCTCCTTAATGCATCAAAGGGACACAAATGTCGAACGGCAAAGAGCCATGGTGATAATGCACAAGTAGAGTCAGCACGCAAATGCTTTCTGACGGTCAACGCTGCTGGCAAAAGAGATGACTTGACTCACCAGTTGTTTACTTGTAAGATGGTGAGTCCCGTGTCTTGAGCAAGCTGCTTCTTCTGTTCTTCTGAAGGATACGGGTGCTGCAAGAGAACACAAGAGAACACTCTCCGTCAGGATCATGAATCAACAATCAGTGAATGACTCACAGCTAAACAACAGCAACTACTCGACAAGCAGCAACAACGAATAGTTCTCTGCCAATTATTAGAGTCTGACCCAAACATTAGAAATGTTTACGATGCTGCTTCTGCTATTCTTCATCACACACCACTCTGTCTGTTGTTAAGATGATCAAAAGTTTAAATAAAATATTTTAGATTTATCTGCCTCATCAGCTTCACAAAAATATAGACAAATAAACTGACAAAAAAAGATCAATCAAATAAGGCGGGGCTTTACTTTAGGGAATTTCTTCACAACACTTCAGCATTAACAGTCAAAGGGCCCTATCTTGCACCCAGCGCAATTGACTTTGTACACCGACGCTTGTGTCATTCCTATTTTGCACCCGCGCAAAGCGCGCTTTTCCCTCCACAGAAGCACGTCGCTAAACTAGTGAATGAACTTGCGCTCCCTGGGCGGTTCAGCGCAAAAAAGGAGGTGTGTTCCGGCGCAAACAATCCCTGGTGCTATTTTGTTGTTCCATTAAACAATTGCGCCACTGACCAGAAAAAAACTAGTCTAAAGTCAGTGGCGCGTTGCGCGTTGTTCATTATGCTATTTTAAGGGCGCATGCTTGACCATAATGTATAGCGTGCACAACGCGCATACACTTTGCTCATGTAATCTACACAGATGCAACAGTTATTTTTGCAAATCATAAATTGTTACACTAAAAAAATATTAACACATGAGATGACGGAAATCATTGTGGTGTGCCACGAAGATGTGAAAAAAATAGGCATAAAACTAGCTCACAAATTATTCAGGCTAATTATTCTCCCATCCCCATACAACACAACTTCTCTGTCTTTCATTGCTCTTACAAGAACATCAGTCTCCTCGGCTGTGAACCGCTCCTGGCGTGCGCCTGGTAAATACGCCATAATAATAGCAATCCATAATGGAACTTGCGCACCTGCTTTTAAAGGGAATGTTGGATGACGCTCTGATTGGTTTATTTCACGTTACGCCCAAACCACACCTATGAATAATGAAGCTACTTCAGACCAACCCATTTTAGATTTGCGCCGGGCGCAAGAGCCATTTATCCCGCCGGGAAAATAGCAACAGCGCCGAGACCCGCCCACAAAGTTACTTGCGCTTCTCGCTTTGACACTTGCGTTTCAGATCGTTAAAATAGGGCCCAAAGAGTGTGAGGTACAATATGAGAATTATATCTGATAACACAATATGCAACTTATATGTCAACGTATTCCACTAACTAACCCTAACCTAATAATGTACTAATACTCTAATGAAAGTTAGTTGTTATATAGTTGAGTCAACAGATTGTCTAAGTGGGACAAGGGCAAGGACAAGGACAAATTATCAAAATAAAGTGTAACCACTTATTTATTCCCTTTAAATCTAAATATATATATATATATATATATTAGGGATGCACCGAATCCAGGATTCGTCAGAAAACTGGAATTTTTTTATGGGGTTCAGTTTCGGCCGAACCCAAGGCTTGCGCTACGCTGGTCAACGTCACACGGCCGTTGATTGTGTGAAGGTGTTTATATGAGGAGGAAAACGGCCCAACAGTTCGCTCTAAACTAAACTGTTCAGGAATCTTGAGCGGCTGGGACGATTTACACCGTAGCAATACAGAGCCAGCCAGTCACATTGGGTGCTGACGTGGAGATAAGCATTTTTTTTTTTTGGTGAGCCTTTGATTCCTCTTAGAGAGGATCCTCTTCAGTGGTGGAAGACAAACCAGCAGCGATTTCCAATTCTGGCAAAAATGGCAAAAATCTACCTCTGTGCCCAGTCAAAGACATTTCTGTACTTCTGGGGACATTCGTTCCCACACTCGCATATTAATGTTCAATTAC
The DNA here is from genome assembly GCF_023724105.1 of Carassius gibelio. NCBI lineage: Eukaryota > Metazoa > Chordata > Actinopteri > Cypriniformes > Cyprinidae > Carassius > Carassius gibelio. The sequence goes on along the minus strand of NC_068412.1, from coordinate 3,175,251 downwards.
ATTAATTTCAGTTAAATCACCAAACATATTCTGATTTTTAAAAAGAAAAGAAAAACACTTTTCTTTGCATTGTTGCACTTTTATTGAAAGGTTTTGGTTGTTTACTTGGGTAAGCATAAGCTCGGTAATTGCCAAAAGAGTTTTTCTCACTTGACATCCTGGCATAATGTTGCCTATTCTTTTTTTATTTATTTTTTTTTACATTTAAAATAAAATAAAATGAAAAATACATTGCTGTGGACGTTGTTTACTTTATTAAAGTGTTTTACTGTGTTAATGGAATAAGGATGCGAGTAGGATTTAGTTTTCGGTTTCGGATTCGGCCAAATCTTAAACAGTGGATTCGGTATTCGGCCGAACCCCAAAAATCTGGATTCGGTGCATCCCTAATATATATATATATATCTATATATATATATATAGCTTTCTCACATTTGGCTCCCAAACTCTGGAACAGCCTTCCTGATAATGTTCGGGGTTCAGACACACTCTCTCTGTTTAAATCTAGATTAAAAACACATCTCTTTCGCCAGGCATTCAAATAATGCATCTCATAATTTTGGACTGCATTTGTATCTGATCAAATGAACATTATTATTCTTTGGCTTGGGTTAAACTAATTCATTTTAGTTGGTTGGAACAGCAGCTATGCTAATGATTTCTCTATTTGTTTCTCCATTTTTACAGGGATTTACATCTCGTGGAAACTAGGATTTACACAAGCTCCCGTCTGGATCCAGAACACCTGAGGAGAGATGATGCTGATCCTCAGAAGACCTCAGATGATGATGACCCTCAAACAACATACAGAGCTAACAAATATTGCTACAAGTGTGATTGCATCATATAATAACTGCTGTTAAAAATGTTCATCATCTGGATGACTACGTCTTGTATTAATTTTTCTTAAATTGTTCTTAAAAAATATTCTGTAAATTAGCTTTTTACAAATTTACAGATATTTGCTTTGCAATGATTTGTATCAAGAAAAGCGCTATAAAAATAAACTTGAATTGAAAAAAAAAAAAAAAAAAAATATATATATATATATATATATATATATATATATATATATATATATATATATATATATATATATATATATATATATATTATGGTTCTACCCAACCAGTGGTTGTGAATCCAGCCAATATGTCTGCAGCAAAGACAAGTGTCTTTCTCTGTGTGTGTGAAAGACTGAAGTTGGAGACTGTGTGTAGTTCCAGTGGTCAAGTGCTGCTGTTTCTGCTGCTTGTATGATGCAAACACCAACATGACAAGAGATCAGAAGGGAGAGATGAGTGCAGATGAATCAGAAAAAGGACCAATTTAACAGAAGGATGTGTAAAAACATCCGCAGAAAATCCCGCATGCTAAACACGCAGATCCATATGGCACTGCAGGGAATTCTCCAGTCAGCTTAAACACATCGCTCGGAGCGGAAAGACAAAAAATATCCTCCTTTTCTCGATGGTTAGAGAAATGAACGGTGGCTAAGTGCTAAAGCATGATGTTCCTGCAAAGGTCTCTTATTGCCAGGAGTCGCACTTGCAAGCACAATCCCCGTGTGAGATGCAATGATACAATTTGTGTCACTGTTGATCTGCCAAATGTGACATGATAGAAATGGCAGGATTGAATTTGTCTCAAGCATGACAAACAATAGTGATCCGCACTGACAGATGTCTTTAAGAGGCAGAATAAGAACCAAACAAACCTCACGCTCCACTTTGATTCAGCCCTCACCACACACACATACACACACACACACACTTACACAAGGATAAGATAGGTAGTCTGCAGTAGGTTTAGGTGGCACATCTCTCTTCTATTAGGTCAATCTTACAAATTGTATAAAAGTCACTGGGAACAAAAGCATAAAATAAGCTGACATGCAGCTGAATTTTGACCCTGAACGCTCATGTCGAGGAACAAATGGCTGAGGTTTAATTAAAGAACGGGAGGAGGGAACATTTCAGGAATGTGTCCAATTAATCAGAAAACAATTCTAAGACTGAACAAATAATAAAGGAAAAAGAGATGCATGAATCAGATTTCTGCTTGTGCACATTTGAGCTTTTAATATGCTAAAATCATTAACAAAGAAATATGATAATGGGCGCATAGAAATACATTTTTTGATTGCAAAGTGCTGACATGTGCTTGGCAAGACAAGGTCTGATTTACTGTGAAGCACACATACACTCCTGTGTGTGTGTGTGTGTGTGTGTGTGTGTGTGTGTGTGTGTGTGTGTGCGTTTTCCTCTCACAGACAACAGAAGATTCTCTCTCTTCACTGAACACACACTGAAAGCTGAATTCAGTTTTACAGTGTGAATGCATCCCAGCATAGATCATCACATACTGTCAGCCAGCTAATTCATGACACACACACACACACACACACACACACACACACACACACACACACACACATATATATATATATATATATATATATATTAGGGGTGTAACGATACGCGTATTCGTATTGAACCGTTCGGTACGACGCTTTCGGTTCGGTACGCGGTACGCATTATGTATACCGAACGGTTCGTTGGAGTAATTAATTATATTTGAAAAAAAAAAAAAGAGAGAGAAAGAAATATAATGATATGCGTTCAACAAGGTAGCCCAATAACCCAAACAACGTAACAGGCAACGCCCCTGACACTCCCGAAGAAGAAAAAAACACCATCTTATATGTTTATGTTAGGCTACTCAGCAGGCGCTCGCTCACTCAGTACGCGCTGAAGGCTCGTTGCAAAATAGCCAATGCGTTTAACAGACTAGAAATGAGAAGATCCTCCAATAACCAACAGGTCTGGTGTTTGGGTGCACTTTGGATTCCCTTTAAGCTATAATGGTGATGGCAAGAGAGTGGTGGATAAAAAAACAACGGTATGTCGCATCTGCAACATGACAGGGTACACCAGCGGGATTACAAAAAAAAAAAAAAAAAAAACCAGCGGGAATATCTGGGATATATGCGTCAGTACTATCTGGGAAAAGACGAAAAAAAGGAGAAACATGCACGCAGCAAACTATCCCTGCAGCATTTAGACACTATAGCTTACAGGGAATCCAACCCAAACACCAGACCTGTTGGTTATTTTAGGATCTTATATTTCTGGTCTGTTAAATGCATTAGACATTTTGCAACGAGCCTTCAGCGCGTGCTGAGTGAGCGAGTGCCTTAGGGGCCGTTCACATATCGTGCCTAAAAACGCATGGAAAACACTAAGCGCGTCTTTCTCCTCCTTTCCAAAGCGCTCGGGCAGAAGCGCTCATGAGGCGTCTGTCTTTGCTAAGCAACAATGACGTGCTCTCTCCATGAGACGCGGAAATTTCAGCGAAGGATAAATGGATTTGCAGCTCTAAAAATCGCTTGCAGTAGCTCTGCTACTGAATTTATTTCAAAATTGCAATCCATATACAACTATGATCAGCTGTTCCTTCATCTTGGCTGAGCTCTCAACGTTGTTACGGGAAAGGATGAAGCTGATTGGTTGGTTCTTGTCACATGACCCGCGGTGCGCTTGCGGCATTCTGAAAAGTTGAGATGTTTTTACATTTTGCTGTATCTAAAACGTATCGAACCGAACCGAACCGAACCGTGACATCAGTGTATCGTATCGAACCGAACCGTGAATTTTGTGAACCGTTACACCCCTAATATATATATATATATATATATATATATATATATATATATATATATATATATATATACATACGTTGATTATGTCTGTATGTATGTGTGTGTCATCAAAATCTACCAAAATCCAATCACAAGTAAACCAAATATGTTAATTAATTTTGAACGTAAGTGTTAATTTGATCTCATCTGCTGTCTTAATATTGCATTATATGTGTCAGTGTTATTTCAGGCATGTGCCCATCTCTTCTGTATCATTAAATCAATCCCATATCAGTGATAAATATAACAGTGCTGCACATTTCCTCCAACCACCACAAAACCAATGATTTCAACAAACCAGAGAAACATTTAAAGAAGTGAGATGACATTATATCTTTTCACCCCCACTAAAACCCTTCAAACCCAGCTTAAGATATCCTGACCGCAGACACACAATATACAACAGATCCAGTTTCATTGAGTTCTGCTCCACAAATCACTGTAAATACAGACCTTGGGTCTGATAAACGATGCACATGGCCATGGAAATGTGTACGTGATATCCCATGCACATATATGGATTTAGCAAAAATAAACTTGGCGATGTAAAAGTTGGTGCTTAAACATGAATGGAAACATGTATATACATTATGCAGGTCATTCACAGAGAAATGATGTAGGTTGTCCATAAGAAGAAACCTGATCCTTACCAGTTCAACTTTACTTCTGTCTCTCTCTCAATATTTTTTAATACAGACATTGCGTTTTGTAAGTACAGATGCAACCAGAGTAGTGCACATCCGAGTGACATCACAGTTCGAGTCTAGCACTGTAAAATAAAGCATCAAATGACAAAACAAGTGAAACCTGAACAGAGCACTACCTTAATATGAATTATTAATTTCGTTCAGCAGTGTACATGGCATGCTAACAGCATAACAAAGAGTAAACTTAGCATGAGAGATCAGAGAAAGAGTGAGAGTGTTCCTGTCTCAATCAATAGAGTGAATTACTAAGAGCTGGAGCAATATCCTGAGAAACGGACAGACCACAGAATGTGAAGAGGTGCAGTCTATAAATTATTAGACAGAGAAATGAGCAGCGTGTTTTATTGCAGATGCCAGCGCTAGCCTGCGATCGAATCAACTGTTAATTACGCTACAGTCTGTTAATGGCACCGGCTTTTTGCTGCTCGCGCCATTCTGAGCGCACACACACGGTCGAGGAAGGAGTCCTCTGGGATGTGTCAGTACATCATACAGTCCACAGCAAGTGCATGTGGGCCGATTTTATTTCCCAGAGTGCATGTGTGTGCATGTGTGTTTGCACTCTATTGGCTAAATTACAGGGTGTGATGTGCTCTTCACCGCAACTCAGTGTAACATCGAGCCTGAACCCCCAGTGCCCCCAAACACATATCAACCCCCCTTCTCTCACACACACACACACTCCCCAGCGGAGTGGCTGACCGTGTGCTTGATGAATGACTTCATCAGTACGAGGCCAGACTGCAATGAATTAAAGAGTCCTGCAGCCTAATGAAACCCAGCACATCCCCCGACTGAACTACTGAGCTAGATGCTAATAACTGAACTGCCATACAATGTTTCTTATTTTTTTATATATATATATGTTTTTTTTTTTTTGGGGGGGGGGGGGGGTTGCATAATCGCAATTGAGAGCACGTTATTCCATTGTCTCTTCCCAACAGTTTAAATTATTCTCCAACTACTCCATCATCGCTGAAGCATTTGAGTTTCCCTGTGACGCACAGCTCAAATTGACTGTGATCGTCTCTGTATGTTTAATCAAACTGAGCGCAGCAAGATAACACAGACTCCCAATAAAATCAATCAAAGCCAGGAATGACATTTTAATATCTGCTTCAGAGAAATCTGCAGAAAGATTGGCACATTTTAAATTTAGAGATGCTGTTAATAATGTATTTACATATGTGTGTTTCTGCAAAAATGATATTGCAACCAAATGAAGGCTGCAGGTTTATTTTGATAAGACTGATTTGAATATAATAAAAATATATTCCATTTTACATGACAAAATCATGAATAATTGTAATATGGTGTGTTTGTTGTATTTGTAATAAGAAGGAACTCTGCATTTACTGCAAGAAAGACTGATTTTTTTTTAGAAAGTGAACTTTGATTATGAAATGACTCATGAAGTTGGTGTCAAACTGTGTTTGATTTCTGCTCAGCAGAACAGAAGCTAAAAGACTGTTTTGTTTAAAAGATGGACAAAAGGAACTTGCTTCTATGTACTCTAGCTTGTGTGCGTTTAAGGTTAAATATGTGTGCTTAGGTAGCGTTTTGCGTACATTGGATTTTCTTCAGCACTACGCTGCATCCAGACAACAAGAAGGAAGCCTGTAAGAATGCAACTAGACTCGTTCACATGCGCACACACGCACATGCATGCACAAAAGAGAAAACGTCCTCGGCACCATCGCAAATACACCCCCCGATGCTCGTGCGATGCATGCATACCAGCACTCATTGTGTTTGTCTGCATGCACACGTATGAACAAATGTGTCTTCATGCAGCTCTAGGATAAGATTCAGTCGTGACTGCCACACTGGGTTTTTTCAGAGGTAAAACAGTTTCAATTTATGTGGCACCTGGAGCCCAGCACGCCATGAAAAGCTATTGAGGAGAGCAGCTAGACTCCCTCTCTTCATCTCTCTCTCTCTCTCTCCCATTCTTTCTCTCTCTGTGCCCCAAAAACAATTGCTGGCTGGGCTGGGCTCGGAGCCGCTGGACTGCTGCCAGCCCCCCTGTTTGCTCTACACCAATAATTTATGTTCACTGAAGATGGTGCAAGATTCTAGAGCGACTCTAGCTATCAATTTGCCTGCCAAGCAAACTGTTGCCCTGCAAAAACATGGATTGGCAAGGCCAGGCAGAGGGGGATGCTGGGAGGGGTGTGAGGAGGAGGTGGGCACCCCCGTGAGGTTGGCCTGGAACGCAGTTGCTGAGGGTAAACAAGCATTAGCACTAAAAATCAATCACTCCCATTCTCAAGGCCGTCAGAGAGAACCATGCAGGGGAACAAACACACACCCTCTGCAGTGAGAGACACACACAGTCCAATACACACGAAACAAAACGAAAACAGAGAGATACAAACAATTAGAGAAAGTTTTCCTCTTTAGCGGCAGCAACTGATATTTGCTCTCTCGATTATAATTCTGATGAAAAACATTAGACAATAAAACAATAGCTAAATGAAGCTAGCAGCACTGAATGTAGCTCCTGTGCCTCTTAAAGGGTTAGTTCATTCCAAAATGAAAATTCTGTCATTAATTACTCGGGGCTCCATTCGGAACCCATAAAAGCTTTGTTCATCTCCAGAACACGAATTAAGATATTTTTGATGAAATCTGAGAGCTTTCTGAACCAGACAGCAACACAACTGAAATGTTCCTAGACCAAGAAATGTAGTAAGGACATCTGTGAAATAGTTAATGTGAAATCAGTGGAGAATACTTTTTGCGTGCAAAGAAAAAAAAAAAAAGACTTAATAAACAATTCTTCTCCCCCGAGTTACCATCCGAGTTCGCCATTTTAGAGAGTACCATGACACATGTATATGCTTTTGCCTGAACCTAATCAACGTAATCATTAAAAATATCTAATAAGTGATTTTTACAGGGTTGCAATGACATTAGGGTGAGAAATTAATAACATAATTTTCATATTTGGGTGAACTATCCCTTTAAGATGGAACTCTGGCGCAAATGGTTATGTGCTGAAGTTCATTGCTTGGAGTCTGTGGGTCGTTTAAACCACTAACCCTGACTAGGTGTAACATTAACAGAGATGCCTGCAAACCCCTCAAATAAGAGTGAGAGTGAAGTGTGTAAAGCAGCAGGGGTTTGTGTAGACTTGGACACACAAAAAAAACCTTGATTATGTGTGTGTGTCTGGATGTGGCCCACAGCCATAGTGATGAGGCTAGTTAATCATCAGATCAGGTTCATGGCTTCTCTTACAGACGCGGCCAGCCGGCTCTTTCAAGGGGAGTAACCTAATCTCCATGTCCTTGCGTAGGGAAAGGGGAACAGAAGATAGACTGAATCTCTTCTCATCCTCTTAACCCTCTGGCTTTAGGGTGTACATTTGACCAAATTAAAGTCTCACCACAACAGCCATAGAAATTATCTTTCCACCTGATCAGGCAAACCTTTCTGGAGCAGTTTAACTTCATTTTTACAGCAGGTTCTATCATCAACTGGATAATTTTTATTGCATGTGCATGCAGGAATATTCGATGCGATGCCTTAACAGCAGTTTTCATTTCAGACTTGAAGAAGTGGAAGGGAAAGATTCTTGACAGTTGACACTACTGGCTGTCATAAAGTCACGTGACCACTCATGCTCAGAGGCAAATTGGCAAATCAAGTAGATAAACATGACCTGAGTTCACACTGTAAAATGAAAGCCTGTGAAATGAAACCAACAACCTGCTGGCCTCAGAACAGATTCACAGCTGAAAAAAAAAAAAAAAAAAAAATGAAAATATCTGGCCTAACAAGAATACTCTGTTGTGCCTGCATTCACCAGTTTGTAATGACTTGATTAGACTAGATGTGGCCTGTGAGCAACGAAGCCAAGATATCACGGGTCATGTTCATTAGGCCACTGGGCTACTACCTATGGCTCACTGCTGTCCAGACCCCACCTTCCCACAGGGCAAGACTTACTTATGCTATTCTTTAATATAGTTTCCCTGCATGAGAGAGAAAAGGATGTTTTTTGCTTACGGGGAACACGGACTGGGTTGGAGAACAGAAATATTGTCCAAAAGGCCAATGGGCAGCCAAAGAACAATGGGGTCATTCTCAATGCAGGCAACAAAGTAGTTCAGCAACTCCTCAATATTCCAGCCAAACCATTTTATGTGAGCAGGTCTTGGCAGCGTGTAGTACTGTATGGCTTCCATTTGTGCTGGCATTTGAGGCTGAAGGACAGGCTCATCTACGATACTTTAATACATAGCACATATAAATAATTTAGCCCAGCAAGCTTTTAAAAGTTGTTAGCCTATTTCTTCTTAATGAGTAGAAGGGTTATTTACACAAGCTGTCTCTGTGGCTTGGTTTGGGATAAGCAGTCAATGCCATTTTAGCATCTTTTACCCAGATCTGATCCCTTAATGTCATGTTTAATTTGTTACACTAGAAAACTTGAGTTGTCAAAACCTCACAGTAGAGGAAACCTCAATGTTTAGCCATTAGCTTGGAATGTGGAGCAACCAAGGTTGATCTCAAAAACCTCACGACACAAACTTCAAATCATACCTGTTGAGCTTACTGCTTTTGTTGTTTACGACCTTTCAGAAAAACTCTTCTTTACACAGTGCTTTGTAACCTTTGAAAGAAAACCAAGACCTCCCGTCAGCGCTGCACACTCAGTCAGAAGATTGCTATGAGCCCTGGGGACTCTCCACTCTTGATGTTTTAGTCTAAGGGATGTATGAAGAGTTTTAATGGCTCTAAGAGCAGGAGAGCTAAGGAACAGAGCAAAGGGCCTCTTTTAGGTACATTCCAGCTGCCTGTGCTCTCCCCATAGTGCTCCTCTGCTCAATCCTGCCCTGAAGCCTGCTGACCTCTGACCTGACTGACCGGCTTGGCTGTAGGCTTCTCGTTTGTTACTGACTTTATCCACTGACAAAGCAAGCAGGAAACTGGCAGCTACCCAACAATCCCATGAGAGGATGACCAACAGCTTGCTCAGCTTACCATTTATTAGTGGATGGGGTTCAACAGGCAGCACAAATAAGAAATGTAGCCTGCATTCTTCTTTTTTTAGCTAACAGTTTTCTACCTAATGAAACCACAGTATTTGAAACCTGAATGGTCGCCGAGAACAGCAACCTTGAATATCTGAGCAGATTAACTCTAATGGTAGTTGTGCAATAACTGCAGTATTGTTAAAACCCCAAAAGGAGCAATTCATTACAGTATTGAGTTTCCTTATCACTGTGCCTTTGAGCAAGGAACTTGACTCTGGGTGGACAGCCCCTTTAGTTGATGTACTGTAGGCCCACTCAACCAGCAAATAAAAAAGTGCATGTCAGTTCTGGATCTGTCTTTCTTCTTTCTGCACTTTGCATGGTGCATACTGAGTCATCAAAGGGAGCTACAGTAATCCAAACACCGTCGTTACTCTGAGAGTTTACGTGCTGCCCTAGAGGGAGAGATAAAAAGGGATTGTCAGGATCTACTCACAGCTTTTTGGACTGATCCAGGCCACAAGCAAGGACTGTGAGCTCAAACATAGCAGAGTGCTGCTGGTGCACAGGACTCCAGCAGGACGGAAGAGCAAGGGGAGGTCATTAACCTCTTCAACTAAAATGCACTCAGATGGCTCCCTGCTCTGGAGGCTGATGACAAGCGTCTGTGTTCTTTTCAACAACTTGTTGAGCTGTCTCCACCCCCACCGCCTGCCCCCACCTCTGAAACCAACACCAGCCATCCCCATCTCAGGAATGTAACCCAAGACTCGCTCCTCTCCAATCACTTTGCAGAGAAGCCTGCTTGAGGTGTAAGACAGCTGTTGTTGTGTTCTTTCCATTGTGTTTGTGGATTTTCTAACTCTTGCTTTTTTCCTTTATTTGATCCCCTTACCGCTGCACAATTATGCATGATCCAATGCAGAGCTGAGCGCAGTACAGTCAACTTTGACTGACGGGAATTGAGCGGCGTGCCTCTATAATGGTAAAAGTGTGTTGGTAATGGCTATGCCATTGAGGGTTGGGCTCTGTAGAGGATGATCTAGTGCATAAGTCATAACCATATAATAAAACCAAATGAAGCCAAAAGCATTCAAAATAAAGCTCTGGAGGGGAGAAAAAATTGTTTCCCATCAGGTTTTCAATGTGGTTCCTCACCTTTAACTCCAGAGTTTAGACTCTTGGGAAGGTCTGGGCCATAAGGCTGTCTGCTGATTCACGTAATGTCTCAGGAAGTTATTTTCCTGAAAGAGCCCCCCCCCCCCAAACCCTTTCAGCAGGGCCATGACAGAGGAGAACACAATGGTGGAGATGCACAGTGCAGGCGGGGGCATTTATATTTCTCAAATAGAAGGCGAAGCATGGACTGCCGATTGTTCAGAGACATATAACAGGCTATTGAACTGGCTTTGGATCACTCTAATCCTGGGGCTTCTAATGATCTTCCACATTCCCATTGCTGTCATTGGCTACTAAATCCTAGCAATTGAGGTCTTGTTGTAAGGTTAGGAAAACTACACAACAAAATTGCTAACATCTGCAGAGTTCCCTCCATGTGTCAGGGGCTTGTCATTGCTTAAGCATTTTTTTTTTCACTCGCTACTTGTTTTAAAGGCATATTCCACATTTGTTTACTTAATTCTGCTCAAACCATGCCTTAAAGAGATTCCTCGCTGTTGGAGTCCAGATAACGTAAAATGATGCGTGAAGTCTTGCCTTCCTTTCCACCGTAGGCTTCATTACTTTTTAATATGTGTGCAGGAAGAGGGAAAATGGCGTGGAGATAATCAATGGTACAGAGGCAGTAGCCCATTAATCTCCCCGCGGATTCCGTTCTAATATGCACACTTGCTTGGGCAAACATGGGCTCTTCTGTGGTGCACGTGTCTGCCTGGATGGGCCACTTAATGAAACAGCCAGCCTTCACTTCCTTTTGACGGGATTTTGCTGAATGAAAAATGAACTGTCTGATGTTCACCATGCCAAGGAGCGTTGACGTTTTATTGAATTCATGCAGGAGTTGTATGTTCCCCCTGCAAGCAAGACAAACAATGAGAGCAGAAGGCAGGAAATGGTGTGAGCACTAAAGCAGGTCCCTATGGAGATTTTATCAAGGATCCCTAATGCAAACATCAGCACAGCTGACCGGGAGAGGCACACGAAAGCCCAGTAGAAAGATAGGTGACCTGCAGCACTGAACTGGGACAGGGGAAGAAGATAAACATAGCACAGAGACAGAAAGAGAGCCTCTTGTGTGGAGGTGTAGATGTAGAGAAGGATGTCTACAATGACCACCACTTGGGCGGCTCTGAAACAAGAGCTAACCACTGGGCTCACTAGCCCTCCTCTCAATGTGCAAAGAGCCACCTGTGACTGTCTCCAAAGGTAACTGGAATACACCTGCCGGGACACGCTCCCTCCTGCACTTACATCATGTGGATGTGGCGTCAGATGGGAGGAAGACAGAGGAGAGAGAAACAGAGCAGAGTAATTTGTAAGAGAGGGTGGGCGGCCTGGCAGCAAGAGACATGAGGACAAACAGCAGTGATTGTACGACCTAAGCCAGGGTGAAGTTTGATACATTTTCTATGTCAGAAGGCTTCTGGTGGGTGAAGGCAGACAAAAAGCCATGGCTAAGAGGATTGCGAGGCAGGGATAGTGCATGCTGGAGCCTCGAGGTGGCAGAGATTTTTGCCTGTATGGAAATGTATGATTCACCCACCCCAGCATCAAGCTCCGCTGCCGTGAACACACTATACTTCATTTGCTGGCGATTATGTGGGTTGCTGGCCCTCTAAGCCCCTTTGAACTTGTAATTGCCGGCAGTTTCAAATAATGAACATTAAGGGAGATTCAGAAGAGTGTGTGTAAATGCAGGTTTTCTCTGCTTTTCTTCTGCTCCCCAGTTGAAGAGGGAGAGGAGGAGGAGAAAGAAGGAGAAGGTTCTGCTTGCCGAAATCCGTAATGTCTTGCCAAGTCTCCTTATTTTATCATTGTAGATTTGAGCAGGAATTGCCCTGCCCCGGGGACATTACAACTACTGCGATCTGATCAATATTCACATGCTTTCACATTTGGAGCCAAAGCGCTCCAGTTTGATTAGGATATCTGTCTGTCTTTTATTTATCTCGGCCTTCTTTCTTTGGCATTTTGTGGATGTTTTTGATACTGCTCACCAGTTTAAGTCATCATGAAAAACTCCCTTATGAGCCTGAATTAAACAGTGAAGATCACACCACAGTGGTGGTGGCCCAGGCGATGGTAGGCCTCAGTTTGCCAACATCTTGGGAGGCTGAATGGAAACCACAACAAATTGGTGCATTTTGTTTGTTGCCTTTGATGCACCATTCAAGATATGAAATGATATTGTGCAGTCTCAGCTTTCGGTCATCATTATGAAATAGGAAGGAGGTGCAGACAGTTCTCAGAGGGAGGCCCATGAGGAGAAGTGCTGGAAAAACAAAACAGAATAAAAACAGCAGCAGAGAATGGGCGGGAAGATCACAGAGCTCTGGGATTCAGAGGATCACCAGTCCCCTGACAAACTAAACAGAGAATCACAGTCTGGTTTAGATTTTTGCTCCCCCCCCCACACACACACAACCGTACTTTCTTAGTTTTCCATTTCTATGTCTGAGATGTTTCTTCGACCCCTAGTTCCTCCCTCTTTTTGGCCTGAAACATACTCTACATAAGTATGTGAATGCATGCATTGATTTTACAAAAACACAATTTATTAGTTAAAGCTTTGCCAGAAGGGTGCTACAGCAGGAATTAGTGCCTTCTAAAATCACAGATTTACTTTTTTACGTCAATGGAGGAGCAACAGTTTGAAGAGAATCAGAATGAGCACATAAGTTAAATTTTCAAAAACTTTATAACCTTCGCTTGTGTACTTGTCTGAGTGAAAGTCAATGAGATGTGAGAGAGTTAATAAACTGAAGTTCTTGTTCTCCTCGCTGTTTATGTGTATTTCAGGTCAGAGCAGATGCATTCCCCTCACACACACATGCATAGAACAGCGTGTTACAGCCTGTTCAAGCCATTTTTATTAATCCCGACTCAGTCGGAGTATGTAGGAACATTCCAAGTGTCAGCAAGGTCATCCCTCAACTGAAAGATTTCACTCCGTTTCTGAGGTTCAGAGAGAGTCGTTTATCTCTAAAAAGCATTGCAACATGATAAACATGCCATAACTAACACATCATACAGGATGATGGCCAAAGACAAGATCAAGACAGAGGATTGCCTTTAGGTTAAAAATGTTATTACAAATTATAACTATTCTTAAACTATTATTTTAAGAATAGTTTAGCTGCAACAGTTCAAAACAGGGACACAGTGATCTGAAAGCAATTCCCATGAAAGGAAGTGCCTAAATTTACTTTCATTGCCATTGCTGCCTAAACTGGACTTAAGAATACTGAAGCATGTTAGTGTGTGCTATAGATCTTTAAGTGTCTAAATGTTTAAATTCATTTAAGAGGCAAAGTGAATGTTGATGCTGAACAACTTAATGCCAAATGCTAGCTGATGCCAAAGCCTATTCCCAGGAACACTATTAACTAGGGTTGACAGCTTCAGAAATGAAAATAAGGGAAAACTGTGTTTCTTTATAGGATAAGGGATTTTCTAATTATTTGTATTTTACCACATAGTGTATGTCATTTCTGTGTGTCTGTAGTTAAGTATATGTAAAATGTTCTCGGAAATAATCACATTTGTTTGCTTATCCTATATATGTACAATTATTCTAAAAGGGCTTATAATGTCAAACCTATGGTGTTATTCATATGGTGGTAATCTGGCGTATGCCACATTTCTTTGATGCCTTATATTCGGGACAATTCTGTATTATACGGAACAATTGGAAACCCTAATGATAACCAAGAATTGCACACACACACAAAATAGCTATTTTAAATCACTGCATATGATAGAGGAAGGTGAATGTGGCTTCTCATTTAATTCCACAACTTGCAAGAATGAAAGAGTCGCTCGATATGGACATCTGAACTTTCAGCCTCTCTGGTTCGGAGGTTCGGATAAATTGACTGTAGCAGTGGCAGTTTAAAGTGGAATACTTTATATTTATAACTCGGCAAGATCAGAAAGAATCAACAGAACAAATGGCCTTACTGTAGGCTGACTATCAAACACACAGCATCCCCAAAACTGTGTTGCATTCTCAGTGTTGCCACAAGGAGTGCAAAGCACACATTACTACCGTATTTTTCGGACTATAAGTCACACCTGAGTATTAGTCGCATCAGTCCAAAAATAAGTCATGACGAGGAAAAAAACATATATAAGTCGCACTGGACTATAAGTCGCATTTATTTAGAACCAAGAGAAAACATTACCGTCTACAGCCGCGAGAGGGCGCTCTATGTCGCGCACTCTCGTGGCTGGAGACGTAATGTTTTCTCTTGGTTCATTTCTATTGGTTCATTTCTATTGGTTCATGTCAAATTAATTTTGGTAAATAAGTCGCACCTGACTATAAGTCGCAGGACCAGCCAAACTATGAAAAAAAGTGTGACTTATAGTCCGGAAAATACGGTATAAAATATGTCCAGTTTTCACACAAAAAGTTGTAATGTTAATAGTTACTTGATCAATCAGATTCACATCAGATATACTAGTACACATATCTAGGTGCAGCAGTATAAATTATGTTACTGGTCTTCAGGTTTCCTTATACATGCAGATGCACACGCACTGAACATAAATGTTATATAGGCTGCACTGCTGACAGAGGGCAAACAAGCCCCTGATAGATTAGTGTTGCCCCACTGCAACCCCTGGAGCGTCACAAAACTACCTCGCTGAGCCTTAAATGAAACCGCCCTGCATTACATCACACAGTGAGGGAGGAATCCTCTGCCTCGAAACCCTGAGTCTACATGCCTACAGACCACATTTCATGTTTGTGTGTGTTGTGTTGTGTCCCTTGTTCGAAACTGTTGTCAGATGTTCTGCAGTGGAAATGAACACTGACGTGGATCAGACATGCAAACAGCTGCAGTCAGAGCAGATCAGCCCAAATGTTTAGTCTGAGATGAGCCTCAAGAACGGATTTGTTTGCTTTACTTGTGTGACTCTACAGGCTGATCACTGGCTGATCCTGCTTATTTTCTTACACAATTATCTAATGAGGATTTAAATTAAGTACAACGGCGGCAGATGAGAAACAAACTTGTGACTCTTGCTGCTGTGTCTCTGATTAAGGATGTTTCCATCAGCTGCCTGTATTTGACTGATTTCCCAATAAGTCAACCCTCTTTATTAAATGCCGCTACATTTAATAAGTGTTATTCTGAAGAAAGCATGACGTAATAACATTCTCCACTGCTGAAATTACTCTTCAGCTGATGCAAAAACTGCGTTATTGGATAAAATTAACATTGGAAAATAATATCACAACTCACTTTTCATAACCCAATCAATTCCAAATGGATAAAGGGATAAAGATTGGCTGGATTTATGGATTAGTCATGTCACACATTATTTATTTTTTCTACTAAATATTCAGTTTTTCACAGACAAACCCGCCCCAAACTCATGCCACTGACTGATTTACATTTCAGGCCTATTTATTTTCACAGCTTTTGAAGGTTTACCCACGTGAAAGGACAGAACAAGCCTGGGGTGCTATCTTTGTATCTGAGTGCTTCCTGTTTTCATTGCAGACTGACCCTCATCTTAGCAGGAGACACACTGAGGGCGCCAACTGACTAATTGAGAGGATTCAAAGTTTGTCTCCATTAAACTGTTGGGTGACCCTGCAGGGGTGTCAGTACAAACTACACTTCACCACTGCCTTGCATCTCTCTCTCTCAGAGCCAAATAGAAGGTTTTTCTCCTTCTTGCTCATTAGATATGAAGCCTAATAGAGCAACACACCCCACAGTAGAGTTTATCTTTCCAATAACATAAGCTCTGTGCCGTATGGGAAAGCTTACAGCAGCCAGCTGGGATTTCCTCCCACTAATGGCACTGGAAGAGATCCAGAGTGCTCCAGGAGGACCCAAACTCTCCAGTTCTGTAGAAGCTCTTCAGTCAGGTGCTGAATATGCCACATGCATCTCCTGTGGGTCCATCCTCTGCTCCTCTGTGGGATTGGCTGTTGGCTCAGAGAGACTTATAAGGGCGGACTCAGAGACTGTTCCTTGGAAGAGGAGGCCATCGATTTCAGCCCACAATTGTAACTGTTAGCCGGCTTGTTTTTTGTGAGCATGGGGGATGGAAATGGGGGGAGGGAAGGGGTTACGTCCTTTTGAGCCCCTCAGAATAGGTGACAATGGCTCAATGTTGAGAACATATGTAAAGGGACCCCCACCGCTCATGGAAGAGCAGCTCCGCTTTGGCCCTGCGGTGGAGAAAATACAACCTCGCCGCTTTTCTTTTGCCCCTCCAATGAATGGTTGAATGGAGAGCTGCCGCTATGGGCCATTCAGGGCCAAAGTCCCCATGAATTCACTCACATACAAATGCATCCTGAACTGGAAAATACATTTGCTTAACAAATTAAAATAAAAGGCCTGAGGTGTGTGGCACAGCCGTGTGGTGTAAAGGATTGCGCGGGGGGCCGCGGTCGGTACTTCGGGATAATTCAATTAAGTTTCTTTGGTCAAAAAAGGATGGGAAAAAAATAGAAAGGTGGGTTAAAAAGGATGGATTATTACTCGCGCTCATTAAAGACTGAAATAAGGGAAGATGATGGAAACGTCTACATTTCCACTAATGAAAATTCTCCTTACGTTTTCATTTAGATTAAAACAATTCTGAAAGAACAGGAGTGCATCTCTTGTGAATGTGCTGAATGGAGATCTCCCGAGCTGCCTGTAAAGACGCCTAATGATCTTTGTAAAAAGCGCGAAATTCCTGCGTGATATGGAGCCGAATGAAAGAAGCAAGAGGCATTTGTGGGTAAAAGCGGCGAGGTAGGTGGTGGGTTGACGCCTCCTTCACTGCTTTACACACAAGCTGAACGCACCAAGCAGTTCTAGGAGCGTGAAGAGGACGACAGATGAAAAGAGTGCAAGAATAAAGCAGAGAAAAGCTTTGTCTTTGTCTGTCAGATTGGACTGCGGTGGAGTCGTTCTAATAATGAGAGTTAGAAGTGTATGGCAGAGTTCAGATTATCCCACAGAAGTTTCTAATAGATTTACAGTCCTTTTAATTAGCTGCGTTTAAGGAGCGTTATTATTTTTGCTCATGTTTGATCGCCGGGTCCAGACTGGGACTGCATGTGGGTGTCAGGGTGTGCAGGGCATGTTTCTTGCGGAGCACATGCTGAGTTCATGTGCTCAGAGATGGCAGCACCTCCCTCAGAAACCTGACCCTTCCTGTCCTGATCGATATATCCTGAGCCGCGGAACATGTCGTGACATCAGAGAGGCCGATGGAACATGACCCCGCATGCCACCTCTCCAAACCCACACACTCTCAACCACCGGCAGAGACCTACACTAAACCTACAAAATGTTTCTTGGGGGGGAAGAACAGATGTAAAAAAAAAGGTTTTCCTTTATTTTAAGGTCTGCTTGTTACAGTCTCAATATACATTTAAGTACTGAGTAATATTTTTTACCTACAGTGCTGGCCAAAAATTGTTAGAACACCTGACAAATCTGAAAATATTGACCTTTTTTTGTCTCCAAAACATGTTTTAATTTCATAATGTCCATGAAACTTGCAGGTGGTTGCTCTGAGCACAACAAATCTAAAATAAAGTGAGTTGTACTGTTTTTATCTCACTTTTAACTTTAATACTTGGTATGTCTACCTTTTGCAGTGATTACAGAAGCACATCTCTCTAGCATAATATCAATATATTTCCTAAAATATTAAACACTAATGTTATCTTATGTCTTCTGCAGCTCAAGCCAAAGGCTTTCCTCTAAATCTACAATAGATCTGTCCAGTTTATTTCCCAACTTGCCCCAAATTTGCCCGATGGGGTTGAGGTCCTGACTCTGAGGGTCCAGTCCATCGTTTTCAATTTTCCAGCAGATTCATTCTGTCGCAGGTACCTCGGCAATAGTTTGTTTTATGAGTACTGCAATGGCCAATTCAACAGAAAGAACTGAAACTGCTTAAATATTCCAAGTTTTTTAATAATTTTGGCCACTACTGTACATCTACTTACTATATGTCATTATGAATAATTAACTGTTATTATAATGCATAGTACACGTAACATTTGTAACAAGGATGCCTTAAAATAAAGTGTTACCAAACAGCATTTTCAGAACTAGACTGGTCAAGCGTTCTCAGTTAATGAGTACTTTGTTTTGAGTATCACTACGGCTGTGATTTAGCTGTGTACACAATCCAGCACTTACTGCAAGTGTGAAAATGCTCATATATTTTGATACTAAAATTAATAATGAATGACATTACACACACAATACGGCTAAATAATTTATTTCTGCAGCACAGTCAAGTGGAGTGATGCAAACAGTGAAAAGTCCCAGTGCTGTTGGCATTCCTTCACCATCCAATCAGATTTGAAGGCCGGATCGAACTGGTGTCTTTATGTCAATGACTGTGTATTTATTCAAATGTGTAACAGTTCAGTGTGAGATCTAAGCACTTATACTCATAAAGAGCTCACAAACAGAAAAAGAGTCTTACTGTGAGATGCTGGAAGAGCCATGCCCGCATGATATTCGTGGCGACTTTAGGGAAGATGCCCCGTTTTTTCTGTCGCTTTTTGTCCTTGTCTGGATCGTCATCATCGCCCGTGCCAGGTGAAGCCACGCTGTTGTCTAACCCATCTCCTGGACAAAATGAGAGCTTTTAAGAATTATACAAACTTACAGAAACCCTAAAAGACAAATTCTTTTATTGCTTGACATCATACAGGACGGTTGCAAAGACAAAAGCTGCAATGTGATAAACCCTGCAGCCCCTCCCCTTCCTGCACCTCATTTGCATATCACATCTGACACTCCTGTGCTTATGTCCATCAGCATTCGTCTTGTGAATGTGTGAGTGCAGCTTGGGTCTCTTCATAACCTACTTCCCAGACTTAATTTCTTTCTCCTCTGCCATTAACTGTGCATTAGCAAAAATGATTTACTTTTAAAAGTCAGTTATTTTTTCTTGGCCTTGGGCAAAAATGCCTTGAAAGCCTTCCTTCAGGGCATCTAAATTATGTATCTGAAAAACTCCTGCACTACGCTGCCATATTCTACAAATTTACACTTGGGTGTCTCTCTGTTTTTGGGGAGACATCAATCACACGCACCTATATAAGCAATAATCACACATTAATGTTTCAACTAATCATTTTAAAAAGGAGGAAAGAGAACAGATCCGACAGATGGCATAATCAAATGTAAAATACATGAAGAATACAAGGACAATTGAAAGTTCTTCTCCTCTCTGTTTTTAATGTTATTTTTCTCTCTAGTGCTGTTTTATTGCCCTCGCCGTGTGGATCTGTGCTAATGTGGAAGTACCCTCACAACAAACGCCTGAAATCCACAATCATTCAAACTGCAAGTGCAAAGACGCTCACAACCCCAGTGTGGTGGTCAAACGCATGCCAAACGGAGCACGAGTTCAGGCTTTTTCTCCAATGACATCACTGGAGGAGGTGTGTGTGTGTGTGTAAACTCGTCTTGTTGTGGTGTGTTATGAGTGGACCACAGCGAGCAGTCCAAGCCAAAGGGTGGCCAGATTAATTTTATTGACGTTTCCATTTTCACTGCAACACGATAGCCTCCTGCTCACAGCGGCCGGAGCGACCCACGTGTATTTACAGACCGACCCGTCACTTCATTACCCTACAGCCCCTGACCGCTCGGGGGAAACCAGACGCCCCTCACACACACACACACAGAAACAATCACTGATAACCAAATCTGTTTTTACACAAATTAAACACACACTCGTGTCTAGAGATCAGTGTGTCTTCAACAAAACTAGATCAGAAAAAATCAAGTACATACTGCAATTAATGACAGAGAATGAAATGTAAACAAAATTGCTGAAATGCAGTGGACATTTATTTCATATTCATTCACATTCATTCACACATAAAAATGTCATTATCCTGTGGATACATTTGAGCATTGATAAAAGGGTGTGTTTTTAGCTGATATAAATAATCTACCCAAAAATCAGCCGATAAACTGGCCATTATCTATCACTAGTGAAAATATGCTCACACACATGACAGTGAGTCAAAGGAGTGGAAATAATCAAAAAAATGATGCAACGGGATTAGTGGCATGGAACAAAGACAGACAGAGAGAGTGAGAGAGAGACAGAAGTAGAAGAAAAGAAAAGAAAAGAAAAGAAAGGGCAAACTTGCTCATTACATGTGAAGCTGCTAATCTACATGCCCCCTCTCACTGGTTAGTGCTGCAGCGCCGCAGGGCGAATCGTCCCAAACACTAATGGCCTCTGACTGTTCCCTGGCAACTCTACCATTTGAACCTGTGCGGATGTGAACTCCAGCACAAAACATGAGGAGACACGAGGAGAAGAGGAGAGGGGGAAGGGGAAGTATCCCATCATGCACCTCTGAGATGGGGGCAGATGGGGGGGGCTATTAGGAGACGCCCAAAGGCCTCCGGGAGACGAGGTGCTGCAGTCTCGCCCCAGGCACTTTTGGAAAAGCAGTACCCTTGGAGAAGGAAAAAAAACATGCCCTCTCTCTCTCTCTCTCTCTGCCTCTCTCTCTCTCTGCCTCTTTCTGGCTCAAATGTGTCCACTATGTAAACGGTGTTCACTCTTGAATCTGTAGAGAGACAGACAGTGTGTGTCCACATTAAACTGGACACACTGACCCACATACAATAGACAACAGCAAAAATGACTAGAAAAAGCAGACTAAAGTTCAGTTTCTTACCATTAAATACTAATGATTAAATATGGATCTGCATATCAGCCTGGGATCCTGGATCTTGATCAACGAGTGTTCCAGTGATGTTAAATCCTTATTTAAATTTCACAGTTATACCATAGTGAATTTGTGACATGACGTGAAAGTGACGTGAAAGCAGTGGGCAGCCATTTATGCTGCTGCGCCCGGGAAGCAGTTTGGGGTTCAGAGATTCTATATTCGAACTATATATATATATATATATATATATGCATGTGTGTGTGTTTGTGTGTTGGGGGAAGTCATGGCCTGATGGCCTAATGGAGATCGAGTCTCGTACATGCAGGAATTGTTGTTTTGTTACTTACTACCGTGTGTCTGTGAGAACAAAACACAGGTGTAGAAAAGACTATAACTTGTTTTTAACTTGCACAATAACTGAAATTTAAAACTGTTAAAAGAAAGGTTCAATAACTGTTGCATATATATAATTCACGAAGCGCTTACAATGTGTGCATCCGGTGTGCAGAACGCTGCACTTGAAGCAACACGGCATCAGTGACAGCATTCACTTCAAGCACATCATTCTCCACACCGGATGCGCACATTTTAAACTCTTCGTGCTGCGCTGCATTTGTTTTGTTCCTATCGTATCGATCATATGCTGTTGCCTTATTAAAAATACGCTTTACATTTAAAAGAAATGTATTTTAATTTTATAGTATATACTTATATATATATAAATACATTCATGAATGTTTTTAATGAATGGATTTTATAATAATACAAATAGCAATGTGTAACATTTTACCATATTTAGTGCAACACGTTTATTTGTTCCCCACAAAATATTATTTTCACTAAATGTTTGGATTTTTTATATTATTGTGCACTGATTTTTCTAGAATAACTTTTGCTGCCGAATTAGCCACTAACCTAGTTGATGATACATTTTTGTCATAGATTATGAACATGCTTAATTCAGGTAGAAATAGCTTTCTAATATCTTAGAAATTATATAATACTTAAAAGTTAGCACTTTTTAGAGTTTAGGCAAGACGTCATGTTCTGTAGACACTGAAGCAGAACAGTTTAGAGTTAGGCACTAGACTGAAGCTGTGCTGATGATTATATAGCACATGTGATCACAACAACTGCAATGAGAAAAGAGTAAAAAGGCAAATCAAGTGGGCTGAAGTGCTTGACATTTTCCAGCCTTTGTCTTGAAGAGAGTCCCAGTCACCGATTAGTTTGGCTCGGACATTTGTTTCAGGCTAATGGGGCATGAACATGGAGGCAGTGCCATCAGAGGCTGAGCTTAAAGACACTAATTACAGCCTCCTGCTGAGACGCTGTCCACAGCTCATTCCTGCTCCTCATGGACCGAGCTGAGGGTGCTCTCGGTGGAGAGTGATGATTCGAGAGCGATAAACAGAGACCGCACGCCTCAGCCCTGCTCCCAACATGACTACTCATATATTTACTAGCCCTCCAATCCAGAGAAGTGTTAGCCTTATGCTAATCGCTCACCCACTCTTGTTTTCATCAAAATTTCAGCTTGATTTTCTTCAACACTTATTCAATTCAAAATTGTACTTGTAATTTTATGTTGTAATTTTTTTCAGTATAGTTTGACACAGACTAGCAGCAGAATTAGTCAACCACTTCTCCAATAACATACAGGAGCAACAGGTCATTTAGCTCTGAATAACCTTCACACACACATCTGTACAAACACTCATGCCCTCGGACAGCTGCGCTCTCACAGTCATTCATCATGCTGTTCTGCAGATGTAATGTGCAGTAGTTGGCATTGAAGCACTAAAGCTTCTCTTTTGGTTGTAAATCAAGTGGAATAAAATGCTTTAATTAGACATATCTATGAGGAAGCAACTTAATAACATACACACACACACACACACAGTCACGTCAGTGTCATCCCAGGAATGCTGCGGATTTCTGAATCTCCAAACCCCATTCCAAACTAATGAAAATGGGGCAGCACTGAGGCATCATGGGAATTTTTTTTTTTTAATCCTTTATCAAACCTTGTGAGTAACAGGAGAAAGTAAAAGGAGCATCAGCTTTCAAAGGTTGAAGATGATAATCATATGCCAACAGTGTTTCAGAAAAGCCAGTCTGAAGCGGTTGAGTAATTACACGTGTAATTAACCTGCTACCTGTAATGGCAATTATCTCATTACATCATAAACAGGGCCTTGGAGGGACTGCATCTGATCGTAGCGCTGCATTCCCCCTCATCTCGTCTCTTCATTAGTCTGCTAATCACTCTGATGAGTTTATGAGACATTAAGTGCTGCGGCTGTTTCCTGCATCTCTGAGCTTCTGGCTCGCGTGAAAGACAATCACAGGCAAACAACATCCCGAGAGACGGTTTAAGGAAGCTACGCATGAACCTATGCTGTAAGGACAACTAATTCAACACTAATGCAAAAACAGGCACGGATGCAGGGCAGAAGCACAGTTCCCAAACATGTTCCTGGAGAACCACCAACATGGCACATTTTGCATGTCTCCATAATCAGTCACACCTGGATTCAATTCATCAACTCATTAATAGTGACTCCAAGAGCTGAAATGGGTGTGTGACTGAAAGGAGATGTGCAAAATGTGCATTGATCCTTGGGAACCAGGCCTGGTTCTACGGGGTGCTAGAAAAACTACATCAACTATCCAGTGCATTATGCTATGCTTTAATACTGTTGACTGGATTGCACAGATTACTATTTGAACTGAACTGAACTGAACTGGAAGATGACATCACTGAATCAATGACAAACTGACTTTAACTGGAACACTGGTTGTTTTGTATCACGTTTGACACAATCTGCATTGTTTAAAGCACTATATAATTGACCTGACTGTCGCTGCGAGCAGAACTGACACTGGTGAATGTGAGTTGCATTTGACTGTCCACCTTCCAGTCTTGTGGAAGAACTGAAATTCACACACCCACCACAGCCCAAGCACACTCCAGCTGCCCCTAAACACACCCCGAACACATGCTACACGCCCCACAAACCCAACACACACCCTACACTCTTCCTGCAGCATGTAATCCAAATCAAATTACAATAATTGGCCCCAGAGGTTACTGAGGTGCATCCAAGTACATTCTCTTTTTCTCTCTCCAGTCAGTATCAGTGCACACTTGAATTACAACGGAAAGCAAACAATGACTGCGCACAAGAGAGTCACTCGAGGAGCCACAGCACTTTCACACTGCAGTCATTAGAGAGTTAATTACCAAGATAATTACTACAGCAAATTACATCAATTTTCACCAAAACAGGATTTCTACGGCATGTGAGCGTAACATTATAAACCACACGAGCAGAGGGAGACTGAAACAAAGCTGCGCTCGACTTCACTCACTCATCAAAGTCCTGCCCTGAACCACTAAGATTGTTGAGGGTCTGATTCTACACATCACCACTCCAAACCTGCATTTATGGAGATTTTTCACCCTCAATTGCACTTCAGACTAACACAGACCCGACAGACACCTTGGATTTATTACACAGAGCTTGGCATCAGTGATGGCTTTCGAGGACTGTTAGGCCAAGAGACATGAAGAGGTTGCAGAATTAAAGCTTCTACACCAACAAGTCAACCATCAGATCGCGGGCTCCACTCGGCAGGCCTCTCTCATCAGCAGTCTGCCCTGAACTTTCGCTTACAAATGTCCTGGAGGCACGGAACAAAGCAAGCAGAACTGATTGCTGCACCGCGGCCCCACTCCGTTCCGCTGCGTCTCGACTCTGTTTGGCTTCCTAATGAGCTCACTAAAAACCCAATTCATCACCCATAACCCCTACTCAACCCTACTTGAAAGCAGTTTGCAGGAGAGCTCAAGTTTAAGGTGGGGGTATCGGTGATGGGGCGGGCCACGGACGGGCGACAGTTCAGTCCCTTTCACTTTAGGAATGTGTGCCTCTCTCCAGCGGCCCTACAGCGGAGATTTCCACATTAATACCCTTCTTCATCCCTGGGATGACTGGAATTTGGTGGGAAGGGAATGCAGCGGATGGGTTCTACACAGATGGAGATACAGTTTAGAAAGGCAGATGTGTGTGTGAGAGTGAGAAAGGGTTGTGTGGGGCGTAAAGTCCCTGAGTTCCTCATTACACGCGGTCAGAGCGATTCCTCAGGGCACCTGAGCTGAAAGCATGAGATTAAAGCATTGATGAAGCCTCTGTTTAAAATGCAGCTGTTTTATTCTGCTTTGGTAATTAATTCTTTTTCCGATAGCGTATTGATTAAGCGCAGCCCCTGATGAAGTTCAAACTGTGAAGAGCCCCACCCCAACCCCCAACCCCCCCGCCATGGGCCTCAGCTACCTCATCGCAGAGTCAATGAGAACTTCCTCTGATTCTCTCTTGCACACACATGTGCAGTTTGCTCTCATAAATTAGTCAGTGTTCTGTTGGCCACAGCTGTCCAATGCTGCTACGTTCTTCTGCTGTCTAGGGCTGGGTATTGAAATCTATTGCCCTTGGTACGACTCTAAAACTGTATGTAAGTGTGATTTTAAAAATTCTGCATGATGTTTGTCATATTATTATCTATCCAGACTAAGTGAGCAAATGTATCATGTATCATCCTGTAGTTCAGATATGCTGTTCACCGTTGGGAACACCTCCAGAGTTCACGTGTGCGTTCTTCTCTGCAGCAGCTGTGAGCTCCCATCAGCCCAGCGGCCCCTCTGGGGACCCAACTAGCAGAGAAATCAGAGACCGCTTTACAAGAGCAGGAGAAGCTCGCGTCTTATCCAGACACTTCTACCGACTCCTTTACAAGTCAATAACCGCGGTCCTCTGTCCTTCCCACAGTCAATGCCAGTGTTCAAGCACTCTTCCACGAATGTAAAAATAATGAGCATGACTGCATTAATGGAGAGAGAGAGAGAGAGAGAGAGAGAGAGAGAGAGACTTGTGTTAATCAGTTGGTGATGCATTTTCTATCGACTGTCTCTTGTGTTTTAGGTAAACTCAGAAACTCATTGCATGCGGGCATGGTGCATTTCATTTCATTTTAATGCCCAAAAAAGTGTACCAGCTGAGCTGAGTTCACCTTACTTATACTCATTGTAGAGGCTCAACCACGCTGCATTTGAAGTAGGATTGTCATTCTTAACCAATGTTTCCCAGCAGCTGGTTCAAGATTATAGCAACTTCAGTGCCCGTGGAGTTTCTAACATTCATCGCTGGAGTCCTCCATTATTCCTTTTAAAACAGAGATTTAAAACGGTTGCCTGACATGGCGTGGTACACGCATTTGGCATAGGGCGTTTAAATGAATTAATTGCACATCTGAATTAGTCCAAAAACACATCTCAAATCTACCAGCAGCTGTATGTCTGTCTGCTTCTTCAAAGCTGTTATCTGCTTTTCTTTTTGCCCTCTGTGTATTTTTTTCTGTCTCACTCTTTTTTGGCTTCTTATTGATTTTTCAATTTTCTCTTCCTGTAAAATCTCAACAGCAGATGCAGCCATTCCCCTAAAGCTCCCGAGCAGAGGCAATGACTTCAACCATCAGGAAAATCAAAGGGGGCGAGAAAGAGAGAGAAACAACAGCTTCTCTTCAGTATAATACACGTGTTGCACGCATCGAGGAAAGAGGCGAATTCGGTGGAAGCGGACCGCGTTCTGACCCGGCGACCCCAGCGAGACGCAAGCGGCCCGATGGAGCTCAAGACGAACTGAGACAAGACAAAGGTTGCTCTAGCCACAGCCGCCGCCTCTGGAACTGCGGGGAACGTGACTCATTTACCGCACAACGATCCACTTGGATGCCGGCCCACCCAACAGCTGGTTCTGTGAACAGCGGCTCCTCATCAGGCCAGAGTAACCTCTCCACCACCAAGCTACTCTTTACTCATAAAGAAGGAAAATTATCTCATGGGTATCTGAGGAACGCAAACCGCAAGCCTTTGAGGAAGAAACAAAACCATTCTGACGCGCTTCGGCCGGCTCTGCCTGTCTCCCTCTTGTTCTGTCTCTCTCTCTGTTTCTTAATAGCGCTGGAGTTTGTCCTGCGGGCCGTGTGAGGGCTAAAGGCAGCATTCCCTCACTTCAGAGCGCTTCTGAGGGTCGGCAGGTCGGAATCGCAGATGTCTCCCGCAGACAGTTGGTTGTCTGAGGACCGCGGCCCAGCAAGAAACACACAATGAAGGCCTGACCCCGCAACACCGCTAAACACAACATGTTTTGTTTTGTCTTGTTTGGTTTTCTGCTTTGTCTACACTTGTGTTTTCCCTTATGACTAGTAAAGCTTTTCCACTGGAGGATGTCGAATGTGGAAAATTGGTTGCTATCGCAAGATGCCATTGTTTGGTATTACATTTCAGACATCTAAATGGTCTCTCCTTAAACTTCCTACAATTGTTTCAAGATATTAAGTCATTCTAGTTCTGAGGGGATGAGGAAAGATGCTTTCAAGAGGAAAAATAGGGAAACAGTGGACAGAATGACTTCAGAATGACTGAGAAAGATGAGTATTGCTGTGCTGCTGCAATTAAAACCAAATGGAACCAAAAGTCAATGGGACAAATATCAAGCATCTTTGGAGTGAGAAAATCAAATTAACTCTAGTTTATTAATTCATGGTTCTGGAATGATTGTGAATGATTCACCAGTTCACAAAGAAAAAACACCAAACAATCACCCAGGTCAGTTAAGTTTCACAACCAGAGTCCTCCACAATTTGAAAGTGAAAGTAAAATTGAAGTGACATGCGGCCAAGTATGGTGACCCGAACTTTGAATTTGTGCTCTGCATTTAACCCATCCAAGTGCGCACACCCACAGCAGTCAACACACACCCAGAGCCAGTGCTGAGGCACCCGGGAGCAGTTGGGGGTAGGGGGGCCTTGGTCAAGGGTCTCACCTAAGTTGCAGTATTGTAGGTGGAGAAAGTGCAGGTTATTCACTCCCCCACCTACAATTCCTGCCAGACCTGAGACTCGAACCCCCGAACTTTGGGTTACAAGTCCCACACTCTTTCCATTAGACCACAACTGCACCCAAACTCTGATTTGAAACTCCCACTCAGTTGAGGAAGAATAAAATCCTGCCTTACATTTTATTTCATGGTTCTCTATTAAATACATTTCAAGATCAGAGGAAAGGGAGCATTTAGCATTCAACAGCCTTTAAACATGGGAAGCTTGTAATTGGAGCTACCTGAACAGACTAGGAGGTAGTGTTTGAACAGCAGCCTCATTTCCTCATCCTTTTTTAATGGTTTATGTGTGTTTGTGTGTGCATGTACAGGCCTCTATTCTGAAATTGATAACATTCTAAATGAATTATCATGATGCATAATGAGCGTTATCTCGGCCTCCTCCCTGAAGCCCGCAGCCCTGCGTGGCACGTTGATTTGTTTTGTTGCACATTAGCCTCTGTTCTTCTAGAGAGCTCACCGCTCGAGGCGTGCAAATAAGAAATTATCCTTGCTGACTAACACTCCTAATACCTCCTTAGGGTAATTAGAAATTATTAGTCGGCTGCCTCCAATAATGAAAGCTAATAGCACTAACCAGCATCAAACCCCTCCATTCCTGTCTCCTCAAACGGAACATCAGGTGTGCTCTACATGCGGATGGACGGACGGACGGACTGGCATTCTTCCCCAACATGCTCCCCCTTGCTCAACGACTCATTATAGCACACGAGGGAGCAGAAATCAGACTATAAAATGAGCTTATCTGCAATAATGCCCAAAAAGATTTGCATAAATACGTTAGCGGTGCTCAGGAAGGCAGCATCTCTTTCTCATCCACCCACTCCTTCGAGAGATACCTGTAGGGCATCGGTGCTGTAATGTGCTTCAGAGACCACACCGCAGAGCGAAAGCCCTTCCCAAGCATTCTCTGTGTTTGGAGGGAGGAGGTGAGTGGGATTAGGGAGCGGAGGGGTATAAGGCCCGTTGGACAAAAACAATATAATGGAGGAGAAGAGGTTAATTCCCAAATAAGTAAACCTTCAACAGGCAAACTGAGCAGGTGGATCTGGCAGTGGAGCTGTGCACAGGAGTGCTTCTCAACAATGAGAGCCAACATACAGATGTAAACAAAAACATTCTTACGATCATGCATTGGCATTTATACCAAATGCAGGAAACTAATAATATAAATTAACATGTTATAACTATAGTAAATATTAACTTAACATTTGCTTTTAGATTTAATCTGTATTTATTGTCTGGATTGTATTTTGTTTGACCTTGTGTAGTTTTCTTGATGGTTTTTCTCAGGATTAGGGTGTCACACAATCTAATAATAATAATAATAATGCATTATTACAATTACCAGTCACCTTAAGCCAAACCCTAATGCTAACCCTAACCATATAGTAAGTACATGAAGTTAATTAATATTACTCAGTATGTAAAGTAAACTAAAATAAACTGTAACCTAGAAGTATTTGTTTTGTATTCTAACTACAGAATTCATGATTATTTATAGTATACTATGTTTGTCTAGAATTGTGTTATTCCTACTGTCTGAGATCCATCAGAACAGACCTGAGACACATTTTTGGGTCACAACTCACTGGTTGAGAAGCACTGCTTTAGACAGCGCTGGCCTCAGTAACCCCTCGCCTGCACAGAAATACGGGTCAGACTCTCATGAGAACAGAACCGCTCATGCCATCCAGGGGAAAACAGCGCTGGAGACTAGTGTGATGGGATTATCACCTCTTAAGGGTGACTTCTTGGCTGACCCCCTCGGGCACAGCGTGCTAAAACAAGAGCTCAAAAAAACACTCAGTGAAGCAGCGGCGTTGTTTAAAGGGCCAGCACAGTGCAAATAAAGCCCCTAGAATTGAGCAGGAATGTAAGGTATTCCCTTGCTTTCACTAATCTAATTTATGTTCTGTCTGTGAGGTTTACTGTGCTTGATATTTGTCTGCAACAGTTACCAGCGGTGTTTAATCATGACCACATCCATCTGCAGTCACAATGTACTGCAGTACAGATGATACAGATGTGACTGTACTGCAGGGACCAGGGGTCTGGAGGTCCAAAACATCAAGGTTTCACAAACTGAATGCTTCTCATGAACAAGCATGCTAAACAGAAAAGATGTGATTGTTTTTTATGTTTTCTAACATGACATGGATAACTTTTTTGGTCTTTTAAAGCACAGAAACTATTCAAGATAATTTTGTTCTATTGCAAAGAATTGATAGTTACACAGATCTGGCTAAAATCAACCCATGACATATCTCTGCTTTCCATCAGTCTGTCTGTAAAGCAAGACTGTTTGTGGATCAGTATTGACTTTAGTAAGAGCTGATCTAGAGATCTAGCCAAAAAAAAAAAAAAAAAACATTCTGTCTGTGTCTGACCTTTTACTTCTTTTTTAGTTTGTCTTTCTTTCTATGGTATAAATGTTAACGTTATAGAAAAGAACAATGTCTGAAGAGAAAAAAAAGTCTTGAGGTCAGACCTGCCACAAAAACTTGACACACAAAACCCCAAATCTCACATGTGTGTGTGTGGAAGGTCTCAGTGCCTGAGGGGCACAACTAATATTTCACTTTCCTAAAAAACTGCTCTGGAAAAGGGCAGAAGATTCCTGCTCATCATAGCCAGTGAAATGAAATCTCTCAGCCGCTTAGAGCACAGTGAACTGATGCTGAACTGAAAGAGGGTGTATGACCAGATGACACTGAGCACACTCGTGTGTGTGAAGATGTATGATGGTCTGATGGCTTCATTAACTCATTAACACTGAACAGGCACGCTGCTGTCATCAGTTAGCAGTGATTGCACACAGACTGAGATGGATGGATCCCTCTGTAATGACTGATGTTAAGTCAAGTCAAATGTATTTCACAATACACAAGTCTTCAAAGCTGCTTTACAGAAAATAATGATGTTGTGTGTACTGTATACTGAGTGCACAGTTTTTTTTTTTTTTTTTTTTTTTGCTTTTTAAAATATCATAAAGTTTTAGTTTTTAGTCTGTTTATTTTAATCACTTTAGTACTTCCACTTAAAAAAAGAGATACATGTTGCTTTGGGAATCTCCATATATATTTATTCATTTATATAATAAAAAAATAACAATGAAAAAATAGATAAAACAATAATATCCATTAAAATAAATCAAAAGATTAAGTGAGTGAGTTTAGAGTTCACCTGGTTTACACATAACATTCTGAGTGGCTAGTACAAATTTTCTTCAGAGTTCCGTAAACCTCTCTTTGTTCTATCTACTGACTCACTCTCTGTCCTGTCTTTCTCTGCTCTATCAATATCTGTCCAGTCTCACTCTCTGTCCTGTCCTTCTCTGTCCTGTCTTTCCATGTCCTGTCTTTCTCTGTCCTGTCTCTCCATGTCCTGTCCTTCTCTGTCCTGTCTCTCCATGTCCTGTCCTTCTCTGTCCTGTCTCTCCATGTCCTGTCTCTCTCTGTCCTGTCCTTCTCTGTCCTGTCTCTCTCTGTCCTGTCCTTCTCTGTCCTGTCTCTCCATGTCCTGTCTCTCTCTGTCCTGTCCTTCTCTGTCCTGTCTCTCCATGTCCTGTCTCTCTCTGTCCTGTCCTTCTCTGTCCTGTCTCTCCATGTCCTGTCTCTCTCTGTCCTGTCCTTCTCTGTCCTGTCTCTCCATGTCCTGTCTCTCTCTGTCCTGTCCTTCTCTGTCCTGTCTCTCTCTGTCCTGTCCTTCTCTGTCCTGTCTCTCCATGTCCTGTCTCTCTCTGTCCTGTCCTTCTCTGTCCTGTCTCTCCATGTCCTGTCTCTCTCTGTCCTGTCCTTCTCTGTCCTGTCTCTCCATGTCTTGTCTCTATCTGTCCTGTCTCTCCATGTCCTGTCTCTCTCTGTCCTGTCCTTCTCTGTCCTGTCTCTCCATGTCCTGTCTCTCTCTGTCCTGTCCTTCTCTGTCCTGTCTCTCCATGTCCTGTCTCTCTCTGTCCTGTCCTTCTCTGTCCTGTCTCTCTCTGTCCTGTCCTTCTCTGTCCTGTCTCTCCATGTCCTGTCTCTCTCTGTCCTGTCCTTCTCTGTCCTGTCTCTCCATGTCCTGTCTCTATCTGTCCTGTCCTTCTCTGTCCTGTCTCTCCATGTCCTGTCTCTCTCTGTCCTGTCCTTCTCTGTCCTGTCTCTCCATGTCCTGTCTCTCTCTGTCCTGTCCTTCTCTGTCCTGTCTCTCCATGTCCTGTCTCTCTCTGTCCTGTCCTTCTCTGTCCTGTCTCTCCATGTCCTGTCTCTCTCTGTCCTGTCCTTCTCTGTCCTGTCTCTATCTGTCCTGTCCTGCTCTGTCCTGTCTCTCCATGTCCTGTCTCTCTCTGTCCTGTCCTTCTCTGTCCTGTCTCTCCATGTCCTGTCTCTCTCTGTCCTGTCCTTCTCTGTCCTGTCTCTCCATGTCCTGTCTCTCTCTGTCCTGTCCTTCTCTGTCCTGTCTCTCCATGTCCTGTCTCTCTCTGTCCAGTCTCTCTCTGCTCTATCAATCTCTGTCCAGTCTCTCTCTCTCTGTCCTGTCTTTCTCTGTACTGTCTCTCTCTCTTTCTCTATCTCTCTCTGTCCTGTTTTTCTCTGTTCTATCAATCTCTGTTCTGTCTCTTTATGTTCTGTCTCTCTCTGTCCTGTTTTTCTCTGTCCTGCCTCTCCATGTCCTGTCTCTCTCTGTCCAGTCTCTCTCTCTCTCTTTCCTGTGTTTCTCTGTACTGTCTCTCTCTCTCTCCTGTCTCTCTCTGTCCTGTATTTCTCTATTCTATCAATCTCTGTCCTGTCTCTTCATGTTCTGTCTCTCTCTGTCCTGTTTTTCTCTGTTCTATCAATCTCTCTCCAGTCTCTCTCTTTCCTGTCTTTCCATGTCCTGTCTCTCTCCCTCTGTCCTTTCTTTCTCTGTTCTATTTATTTCTGTCCAGTATTTCTCTGTCCGGTTTCTCTCTCTGTCCGGTCTTACTATCTGTTTGGTTTTGTTTGGGTCGGGGCTTGACTGGATCACTTCGAGGCAGTTCTGCGTGCCGTACCGTAAGTGTGTTAGCCCATATCGACCAGCTGTTACTGGATCCAGTGTGAGAGAGAGTCAATATCTGCAGCGAGGACAACAGTTCACTGGTACTTATGACTTCAGTGTGATCAATAACACTACTCTGCTCCATCACACACAGATGCACAATGGATCACACACTAGATTATATTTATATTATATATTATATATTGCTATATCATAAGTAGGCTACACAGTTTTCATACTGATCTAATGATATTTTTAGTGCCTAACCCTGAAGGGTCTGTTCGCACCAAGAATGATATCTACAGTGATAACTATAGTTTTCATAATCCCTCTAACTCTAAGAACTCACAGGAACCAGATGAGTCCTCTGCTCAAGCTGCTTTTGTTGCAGTCTAGAATTAAACTCTTGGTCTCTAGAGGACATTGGCACACTGTCTTGACACACTATTTCCCTATTTAATATTGTAAAGCTGCTTTGACACAATCTGTATTGTAAAAAAATAAAACACTATATAAACAATGGTAACTTGACTTAATTTAAGAGAAGATTAAGAGTAGATTGAGGTTACACACACACACACACACACTGTCAGGGCTGCATGTACAGTAAACAGTGTTTAAATCATGTCAGATATGGTTCAGTAGCATGATGAAAGCACAGGAACGTTACAGGACCCACCTTGCTCGCTGCTGTTGTCTCCGCTCTGTGACGCGTGTCCTCCGCTGGAAGGTCCTGGCGTGCCGGCCGAGTGTGTGGATGTGGCATCATCGTGATCTCTCCAGGACGCTGGGTTCTGGAGACGGTCAGAGCGGAACCATCCGTCCATTTTCCCCATCCACAGCACAAAGAGAAAGAGAGGACTCATGAATGAGCTGGACAGTAAACTCAGACCAACAAACTCTTCACCATTCTTAAGACTGCACATCTAAACACCAAGTAAATGTTATTTGTAACACACATCAGTTAATATTTATAATATCTTCATGCTTTGTTGTCACATTTAGAAGAACTGGATGGTAATTTGTGATCCTGGAGCACAAAACCAATCATAAGGTTCAGTTTTTTTAAAAAATTGAGATTTATACATAATGAATAAAGCTGAATAAATCATCTTTCCGTTGATGTATGGTTTGTTAGGAGGACCATATTTGTCTGAGATACAACTATTTGAAAATCTGGAATCTGAGGGTGCAATATATATAATGCCTTGTTGGCTAATGCTACAAATATATCTGTGCTACTTATGACTGCTTTTGTGCTCCGAGGACACATATAGGCTAGTTACATTTTGCAACAATATTATCAACCATGCCATTTAAATTTGTTGTTATACCATATATATATATATAGAGCTGTGTGATAATAAATGAAACATTTTGCAATGATATAAACATCACAATACAAGCAATCCAACAGTGTCATGCCAACCTCAGCATCCTTAATGCAACAAAAACAATGGCATTAGAGGATGTTAAATATAGTGCAGAAGTCATATAGACGACGGCTATGATCCTCCCTCATTGACTTTCATTATATGGAAAAGATCAACTTGGACATTCTGTATAACAAGTTCTGTTGTGTTCCTCAGAAGAAAGAAAGTTACATAAATTTAGAATGACAAAAACCTTGCTGAATTCTAACACTCAACTTAAATGTCTGTGTTTTGAGCAACAATTCATCATTTCCACTGTCACAAACAGCAGACACACTATCTAATCTGACACACACACACACACACACACACACACACACACAGAGCGGTGGGCCGGTCCGTGAGGGCTGTGTGTCATGTGTAAGAGGGCATCTCTTCCTCACCCTTCCTGAGGTTTCTCAGGGTCTGATCGGGCCGCGGGGAAACAGGATTTGTACTGTACAGGAAGAGCTTTATCTGTGTTACACATAGACGAGCAAGAAGAGGAATTTCCTTTGCCACTCTAGTGAGAAAAGACTTTACAATCCCTCCTCCCTCCTCGAACCTAAAAATGGCAACAATTAAATTAGCTAGTTTTACTGAAGTCTAAATATTATTATTAAAAATTTATATTAAATTAAAAAAATATATTTTTTAATAATTAAGAAGAATATTATAAAAAATATATTACAAATATTATTTAAATTAATTTTCATTTAATTTTAGGCTAAATTTATGCATTTAGTAGACACTTTTATCCAAAGTGACTTACAGTGCATTCACAGGCTATACTTTTTTAGCTATCATGTGTTCCCGGGGAATTGAACCCCCAAGCTTGCGCTTGATAACACAATGCTCTTCCAATTGAGCCACAGGAACACTTTTAAAATCACAGAGGTGAACACATTTGCTGTGAGCTCATTTCACAAGTCTTAATCTGAGAGCAATCGAGTAATACACACACACACACACACACACACACACACACACACACACACACACACACACACAGATTTTAATGTTCTTATGAGCCACAGTAGTGTGTGTCCGCTGTTAGTTCACTACAGGAGAACAGAGTCAATCCACATAGTCTACAAACAAAATAATACTCATAAAGCTCCACCACAGACATAACAGTTATTTGATTTAATATAAACCATAATTATAATCAATGATATGATTATAAGTGATTTAGTATTATGCTAGTCCAGTCTGTGCATATGAAACAAGTGATAATGGTTACTCTCAATCTAGTCCTACACTATCCTGTCCACACCATCACTTTAACACTTTAGTTATCCTTCCAATTCCATGAGAACAGGAAGGTGCACACCATAACTATAAAGTCAACGATTATCATAAGAAACACAATCAGAAAGCTGTTGATTCCTTAGTTAATAAAACAACAACAGCCAATCAGAATCCGTCTGAATTTAAAAAGACTGAGCATTTAAAGCAGCAGACAACAAAACTGCAGTGCCACTTACAATAAACTGAAAGATATTGTTCGTTAGCATAATTATCATACTAGTTATAGTTATTGTCCTCGGTTTTAAGCAGCACTGCTGCTCAAAGGTTCAGATCAGACTCAGATGATCAGGATCTGGTTGAAACACACTTGAGCTGCTGGAATTCATCAGAAGTATGTTTTCATATTACATCAAACTATCACGGAGGGTATATGATATATGCCATTTATAATAACATTTCCCAAACTGTGTGTGGATTGGGCCATAGTTATCAGAGATGAATATCAGCTGTTCAAGTAAATGTTTGGTATGACCGCAGTGAAATGACGTAGGCTCAGTCCCATTCCCAGCACGTCTTTAGAGAAGAGTGGAAGGAAAAACGGCCGTCTGTGTGATACAGCTCCAAATGAGTGGGTTGTTTCCTGTATCTGAGACGGCCACCGCTGCGAGACAGGCCTACAAACACACACTCGAACACAGCCGCAGGTCCAGAAGTGCTGACGCTCACACGTTTCCCAGAGTTCTGCAGCTGATATCCAGTTTCCTCACGCCACTCGGCAGCAAAAAAGCAACAGCCTTTTCCCACTTATGAATAATGCAGCCGCCCTCTCTCTCTCTCTCTCTCTCTCTCTCTCTCTCACAACAAAACAGTTGTCAGGGCTCCCAAGAGTCCATTAAAGTTCAAACAAGCTGTAAAGAAAGCGAGTGAGAGACATCGTGTGACCCAAACGGCTGAGAGAGCCTCCACCCCACCCAGGAAAGAGATATTCCCCATCGCTGCGGATAATGAGGAGTCAAACGCAGCGCTGCGTGCTCGCCTCTAATTGTGTTAAAGAGCCGCAAACACAGCCCCGGCACAATAGAGCAGATACAGAATAAGATAGAGGGTCACCGTGACACACGGGGTCACAGACTCAACGCTCATAACACAAGATCTGATTCATATAAAGCTGGAGACAATGGTGTGACGGAGAGCGGACGATCCAGCACTGACCCACACCTGCCCTGCAGTCTACACTAGATAACACACACTCACAGAAAACCCCCAGCGAAACACAAGCGAGCGCATCTTCAGCCCCTGACCTTTCTCCGTGTCTCCTGCGCGTCAGATACACACACAGCTCTGCTGAATTTAACATGTAATTACACCAGCGCTCCCAAAACATGTTAAAGGACAGTCTGGAGCATCTCAGAATGACTATTCAGAGCGAAACTGCCAATTATCTGACAAGAGTGAGAACGAGCCTTCGCTGAGCTCCAGTAATTGACAGCCCAGCATTTTAAGAGACGTGACTGAATGTGTTTAATGCTCTTCTGTTTCACACTGAACACACCTCACCACTCTCAAAAAATACAATATAAATGCTCTCATCTAAATTAAAATATTATTTAAAATCTCCAAATCCACCAAAATATACATATTTACACCAACAAAATACATTTGTATGGGTTGAAATAGTTAACAATTGCAGGTTGCCAATTTAAACGTTCTGCATGTAATAAGTTTCTGTTCTGAAATCCAAAATATTTGTTAAAGTGGAAAACCAATCTAAATCATTGTGAAGAGAATAAACCCTGAACACACACTTGTGTCTGAAGCACTAAGCAACAAGTGAGTGTGTGTCCAGACGAGAGCAGTCGAACCCTGATCACACTGAGCCATCACTGATCTGCAGGAATGAACTTTGACCTGTCAACCACCACCTTACAAAATAAATAAACAAATAAACACTTTTAAAAAGAACACTGGTCTCTAAACTTAATACACGCGACTGGCCATAATATATTTGAGAGACTCACAGAAGATATGTATTGTTAAAAAATGACTTCAGTGTCTTACATCTTTCTCTATGTGTATATTATCAACATAAAGACTACTGACAGCCACAAACAATCAGGAGAAATGTGGGGCCAGAGGAACACGTCAAAAACACTGTCAACATATTATAAGCTGCACTTGATTTTTATTTTTTAATTCCTAACTGAATTTACACAAACACATTTCAAATCAAACTGAAATTAGTATCTATATTATTAACTGGTTATTAACAGATTATTAACTAGACAAAGCCAACAGAGAAGGCAAGTGTCACATCAATTATAAAAAAAATTATATATATATATATATGAATTGTGCAAATATTTATCTTACAGCTGTGTTGAATGACATGGATACTTTCATTTAATTTCTTATCTTATTTTTGAATAACTGCAGGATGAATGTTTTTAAGAGGCTGGACAGTAACAAGAGGCACATCAAAAATATAATGGCATCCTGACAAAGGCCTTGTATACTCTGACAGCACTATAAACCACACTCAAAGACAATACAGCAGTCAAGAGTTAATAAAAGTGCCTCTATTCACAGCTTACAGCAGGTAGAGAGAGAGAGAGAGAGAGAGACAGAGAGAGAGAGAGAGAGAGAGACAGAGAGAGAGAGAGAGAGAGAGAGAGAGAGAGAGAGAGAGAGAGAGAGAGAGAGCAAGCCATGTCCTTCATCCCCAGCAAAGCAACTTTCACCAAATGATGTTGCCCCAGGCAAAATATATTAAAAATGCATATCAAAGCAGCAAAAAACGGATGAGATAGGTACAACCTAAATAAATCTGTATATCCAACTATCAAACTGCTGTCCTCAAACACACAAAAAGAGTAGAATAGCAAGATCCACGAATGAAAAACCCTACAGCTGGTAATTTAGAAGTGTAATTTAATCGCAGCGGTCGTCTGCGTTGTGTTTAGTGCTGAGCTGAACATCATGAAGCTGGGCCTTTCTCTGTATGTGGAGCAATCATTTATTCTCATTAAGAAACACAGCCACACATGCACACCTCAACACACACTCTCACACACACACACACACACACACTCACACACACACACACACACACACACTCACACTCATACACACACACACACACACACACACTCACGCTCACACTCATACAAACACTCACACACACACACACACTCATACAAACACACACACACACACACAAACACACAGACAAACACACACACACAGACACACACACACACACACACACACACACACACAAACACACACACACACACACACACACAAACACACAGACACACACACACACACACACACACACACACACAGACACACACACACACACACACACACACAAACACACACACACACACACACACACACACTCACACTCACACTCACACAAAGCACTCTGCTGCACATTGAGACGTGTGTTTAGTTGAAACACTTTAAATAATTTGCGTAAACAAGAACCCCAAGGCATGATTTTTGCTCCACACACACGTGTATGTGTTCTCTTTAATTTCACCATGTCCCTTCCACAATAATTCGATTACTATCCTTCCATGTCTGTTAAACTTCACATAAATCACTGCAAACGTTACTCTTGCTCTAAAACAGATATATTTGATGATATTGTGCCATGCAAGGTCTGTGTATGATCTGGAGCAGCACTGTTCTCAGACAGGTCTCTTTGTGTCACATCATGGTGAGCTCTACAGTCTTATAATAATAGGTTAACAGTCACATTTACACACATGCTACACAAATTATGTTAAAAAAAGATATTTGTGATATTTTAGCTGACTATTATTAATGGATATATTTTCCCACGTGAATGTTAAAAGGATAACATAGTGAGACACCCTTTATATCCTCTGCATGCAGTAACAGTTCAACCAGAAAATACACTGCATAGAGAGGATGTGTGTGTGTGTGTGTGTGTGTGTGTGTGTAGTAATTGAGTGCACTTTATTTTTGTGTTTCAGTTTTTGTTGTATTCTATGTCTGTCATTGTTATTTTTACAGTTATATTTACATTTTTACTGTTTGCCATATCTTTTCTAGTGTTAAATATTTTGTTCATGTTCTGTTTAACTGCATCTGAATTTAATAAAGCAAATAAATAAATCTGAATTAAAAAAAAATGCATTAATTTATTACATTTGCAATAAATGGTTAGCCAGCTTTAAAGCATTAAGAATGAGTGTCTCAACTGTTTGAGAGAAAATGCTGAAAACTGTGGAAAATATAAACTACTTATGGCTATGATGAATTTATGTTATTTTAGTACATAAGAAATATAATGTGAAAAAAAAAATCACTTCATTTCGGCATCTAGATATTGTGTAGTGATGAAAAAAGCAGAACGTGTCTCTACTGTACTCAGTGATGCTCAGACATATTTAGATATTTATACACACAGCAAACAAATAAAATACAAATGATCCTTCAGCTATAGAGGCTCGCAGTGTGCACTCATCGTATCTCAAGAGATGTCAGTGTCCAGATGTGCAGTCTCCACTCCATGTGCAGGATCCACACAGCTCGAGCGGCAGAGAACACGCGTGTCTTATCCCTACACGTACAGACACGCGTTACACTGAGCTGGGTTTACAGAGACCTGAGCCGGGTCAGTCTCTTCACTGTAATGTTCAGACGGACCTCAGCCCACGAAAACTTTCTTTCCCCCAACATTTCATTTACGACACCGACATCAACACGTTTAAACCCAGCCGCTGTCATTTAAGAGCAGAGTCGTCGCTGAATTCACTAATGGAGCATCGGCCTGTGAACCGGACTCAGACCACCACCAAAATCAATAATCAACACCATCATCATCAAACTATAGAGAAGCACATTATAAACCTGACTCTGTAAACAGAATAGTGTGCATGCTCGCACAACACCGAGGCATAGTGTATAAACATGTTATAACATCAACACATATCCTATCCGTCGCAATTATTCATTCGTTTAAAAACAATCTTGTGCAATGCGCGATTGCAACATCACAGGATACATCACAAAATAACAGCCCACAAGCCACAAGTTCAGAAAAATCGCATCAAACTTTCAGCCAAGCGTTCATTTAACCAGAATTAAGAAGACCTCGTCTCATATTTGATCCGTCATGTGGATCGTCCACGTCACTGATGTATGGCATGACTGCTGCAGATAACACCCAGCGCAGAAACTATGAACCAGCTGTTACTTACATGATCGGCTAAGTTCGTGGAAGATCCCGAGATGTCCTCGTGGTCTGATTTTGAGCTGCCATCCCGTTCATCAATCACTAAATCTATGGGCATTTTTCCTTTCAAACAGCTGATGTACCGATGGCAGAAATTATCGCAGAGTTCGTGCACCTTTGAGCAGAGAAAAGAGCCGCAATTAAAGCAGGAACAATAGAGAGATGATAGCGATGCTGTTATTCTCTAGAGACACATGCAACAAGTTCATCCACAAACATCACTATAATGTGTCCGACAAAATATTTAATTATGTGAAATAAATAAGATTTTTTATATTTATGTCAAAAATGTGGAATTAAATTAAATAACATGGTTTAAATATCAAATTCTATTCGGAGTACTAATTTTCGCAGATTACACACACATATATTGTTATTATTATTATTATTATTATTATTATTACACCGAGTAATGCAAAATCTGAATTATTCATTAACAAATTTAACCAAAATAAGAATAAATTCCAAAACTGGTGACGAGAAGAAAATCCATCCAAATTATTTCTAAACTTAAATCAAAACAAATCAATGAAAGATTACCTTTTCTAGCTCCAAAAGATGAAACCGTAATACTTGTATGGCTTGTATCATCTGTAAAGAGAAACGGACGTCATTAGCTGTGTCTTCTTTGTAATTTAATGTCAACATTATATTTTGCATTGAATAAAAACCTCCTATTCCAGTGGGGATTTTTTTAAATTATAAAATAAGAAATAATTTAGTAATGTGTTTGAAAAATAAAAAACGATTATTTTAATATGTAAAAATTACAGGTGAAGTGATTGGCCTGCGTGAAGTGTTGAAGGGGGTTGAAATTGAAGGCACAGCCCTGTCACCCATCAGAACCGCTAGTATTTACTTTCACTATCTCCAGATCCAATGCACACACACAAAAAGGCTCGAAAAGATAGAACATTTCAGAGAAGTAAAAATCTTACCAAATTATCCAATTCTGGATTCGAAGAAAATAAAGGTTTTTCTGCGCGGACCTAAAAAAAAAACAGAATGAGAGTTAATAGCAATCGATGAAGATATGTGCAGTCGCTAATTCAATAAAAAAAAAAAGCATTGAAATTGCAATCGTCGCTAATCTGGTTAAAGTAGAAAAGAGTGGCTTCATGCAGCTACTTACAACATCCAAGAGCATTCGTAGGAATATAATTAGCGGTCTTAAATGAAAAAGGATCGGCTATTTTTGTCTTTGTTTGAATGCTTTAAATGCGTCTGGGAAGCTCGAGGTGTTAGAGTGAGGCTCGTGAGTGACCTGTTTGGCGAAGACAGCGATGTCCTCGTTGAAGGAGTCTGAGGAGCACACATCTCCCCCAGCGACCCCGGGCTCGCGAGGAGTGCATGTGGCCAGCTCACACTTCTCAAAGACCAGAGCCAGCAGAGGAAACAGAGGATGACTGCAGGGACAACAACAGCACGATAACCTTCAGATCAACTGGAGAACTAAACGAGCTCAGAAACAGAGCAGAAATTCCACAGAGCCTAACAGTTCAGAAACGACTTAGAAATCAAATGCATTTTACACTCGACGAGAATCCGGATTCCTAACTTTGTTTTGGCCTGCAGTGATTTGGAACTCAAAAGGAATTAAAGCAGCAATCTCCCGTTTATCCTGAAATTATTTTAAGTCTGAGATTGAACGCCAATTTGTCAAAGCCAATAAAAATAAGTAATAATAATAATAATAATAATAATAATAATAATAATAATAATAATAATAGCACATAAATTAATGCATATCCAATATAATAAAAAAATAAAAAATAAAAATAGCAACTACTTAGAGTTCCAGGAAAAGAAAAAAGAAAAAAAAAAGAAAAGAAAGACTATTAACGGGAAAGAGAAGCCTGACTAAAGGAGTTCTCGGGGCCGGTATGAGTTTGGAGCTCACCCGTAAATTTGATCTTTATCCCTCTTTAACACGTCGTTGA
Source organism: Carassius gibelio (assembly GCF_023724105.1). NCBI lineage: Eukaryota > Metazoa > Chordata > Actinopteri > Cypriniformes > Cyprinidae > Carassius > Carassius gibelio. Next base: position 3,132,161 of record NC_068412.1, on the reverse strand, counting down.
CAGCCGAGCCCATGCTGGTGGGCATGACATTGGGATGGGGGGCATGTGTGCCGTAGTGCTGGCTGGCGTGGAGCGGCGGTCCGTGGTTCAGATGATGGACCTGCGGCAGCGGCCGAGGCGCGTGAGGATCCCCGTACATACCGACCCCGTCCATGCCGCCGTAATGAGCCAACTCATCGTACTGCAAGAGAAGCAGAGAGTCAGCACATAGAGCACAGAAACAAAAGGCAAGCCTGCAGAGAAAAGTCGGCTTTAGCGAAAGGGCAAAGAGAAGAAAAAGTCTGGCGCGGATCTAAAGTTTGTTGTATATTTGCGCGTAATTACCAAAAACATGTTGTGAAGTTGCGCTTCCCGAAGCGAGCAAAGCGTCGCGCGCGCGGCGAGTATTCCCAGCCAAGTGCGTCAGACTGAAGGAGAGGCCTGTGATAGATAGTGTATCAGTGGAGGTGAGTGCTGGAGATTTTAAACCTACCCTTTGCGCCATCAGCCTGCGCTCCAATAAACCTCGGGCTCTGTGTCGTAGATTGAATCTCCCAGTCCGCTCACAAACTCACGCGCTGCAAAAGATCCCCTTTTCGAGCAAACTTGGCGAATTCCTCCTATTCTCCAGTACTACGGCTGAGAACGAGCGCAGGCATCAGGAAGAGTTTTCCAATTATTCTTCTTTTCCTCTTTGCCCCCCCCAGAAAAGAAAGAGAAAAAAAGTCGAGCCCCAAACTGAAGGTTACAGCCGGCCCATCAACAACCTGCGTGCAACCAAACTGTCGCGTCTCATGGCTTTTTGCCACTCCAGCTGTCAATCAAAGCCCAAGGTTGTCAAGGTAATGAATGAATGATGGTTGGTGATGATGTTCAAGAGAAGATGAATCTTTTTAGCCCCGTTTTCATCCCACAAGTCCCTCTCTCCTTTATGCCTCCGGTCCGCTTTCTTGTTTTATTACTACATTAAAAAAAAAAAAAAAAAGAAAAAAAAAAGGAAAGAAAAAGGACACTCGGAGAGTCTGTGGAAAGCGCGTCGGTCTCCGGCGCGGTCTGAGATGAGTGAGTGAGTGAGTGAGTGTCAGTGAGTGTTGGCAGGTCGGCCGCTCGCTCGCTTATAGAACGCAGAGAGTTGAGCTGCGCGCATCGGCGGGAGAATGAAATGACGGAAGCCGGAAGTGGCGCTGAGCACAGCCAGTCCTGCGCGAGGCGAGCGTCCAGTGCGCGAGGGGGGAGCCACGCAACTCCGCGCACCGCGGATCCCACTCTCATGCGTTGAGAACTAAGAGGCGTCGCGGCGCGTCGGGCACGCGTCCAAACGTTAAAACTGCGCTTTTAGTATCTTTATTGGGCGAAGAAAAGTCATTCCAGCCCGACTTTGCTTAATGCAGGACTGATACAACCGCTATCGAGTGTCACGTCCCTTTTTTCTGATCTTTTTCTTGTGCAACAAGGTAAAAAAATGCATACTCAGTCGAGGCCCCTAAGAATAAAGTGAACTTTTCCACACGCGACAAGACAAAAAGCGAGGTTTATGTTTGGAAACTGTCTTTAGTCCAATAGCATTTGAAGATTGAAATGTGAGCCGTGCATCGCGCGCTCAATTATCAAAGAGCCTCGAGATCATCAATCATTAGGAAGGCCTGAAGTTTCAGAGGAGGAGCAATGATATTGATTGTGCTACAGATGGCCCCTAATACCACAAACAGACCCTTAAAACACTGCTCCTCATCAATGATCAGAGCCTGCATCGCGCACGTGTGACATCACCGTCCTATCGACCGCTTTTTACATAAACGTCTACATTTAGAGCACCCTCACTTGTTTTGATGTCGAAATTAACAATTCAGGGTTTAGTGGAGCTGAACTCGTGCGGGGTCTCCACAAACAAGCTCAATAAACGGGCTCGAGCTCGAACGAAGCAAGCAATTAAAACGGTTTTCATAAAGTGCTGTGTTTATGACAGAGGGGAGGGAAGAGCACGAGGAGAGAGTAGAAGTGCAGGGTTCACTGCGCGAGAGCGACTGAGTGGACACAGAGCGCGCGCGGTCTGACCACTGCTTCATCGCGAGGAAGAGGATGAGGAGCTTTCTGGAGAGACACGGTAAGTCCATCACATCATCACAGCATCATAACACACAACATATGATTTCATCTGGAGCAACTACAACTGCACAGACAGATAGTGCGTGTAAGAATCTACTAAAGTCGTAGGCTACAAGAAATTAATACCGCAAGAAAAATAATAGCTCTGTTTGTTTTCGGTCGATTAAATCAAATGTTTTTATGACGCGTTATAGTTGCTTTACTTCTCAGTGTGTTAATCCGCTGCATCCGAGTTCTGCTGCTGGTCTCTGAAACAAACTTTACCGACACAGAAAAACAGCTTTCGCTTTCAAAAAATGCTTGAAACCACATAACCGCTTCCTCTTTGTTAAAAGATACATAAAATAGAATATAGAATATCGTTATAAATAATAATAATAATAATAATAATAATAATAATAATAATAATAATAATAATAATAATAATAATATCTTTAGCAGACGCTTTTATCCAAAGCGACTTACATTGCATTCAGGCTAACATTTTTTCTTACCATGTGTTCTCTGGGATTCGAACCCCTGACCTTGCGCCTGCTAACGCAATGCTCTATCACTTGAGCTACAGGAATATAATAATAATAATAATAATAATAATAATAATAATAATAATAATAATAATAGCAGCAGCCTGATAATAATATTATTATTAATAATAATAATGATAATTATAATAATAAAGCTACCAAGCGAATAAACTCGTGCGAATATTGTAAAGAAGCAGCAGCTGAAATCTGCGGTGGACGGGGATCCGTGGCATTAACCGGAGGTAACATCTCATCTGCTGTGTCAAACGGAGGTCATTTTAGGGTTAAAGCTCTCGATGTCTCTGTCCAGCTGCGGCTGACAATCCGTTTCCACGAGAACACTTCTACATAACCTCTCACAAATATAACTCATCTGCTTTCAACATTTCATGTGAAGTAATAATAATTAGATATAATTTATATAACATAAAATATAATCAAAATGTAAACCATCAGTCAGAGTCATTTCTATAGTTTTGTGAAATATCTTTTAGGTAATCAGTTTTATCTTGGCAACGAAAACATGTAGCTTTCTAAATCTTAATTGTGTTAATTAAAGGCTTCAGGGCACTGTAAACGAGTAACTATTTGATCCTATTTGATTCTAATTGTTTTCTTCTGAAATTGTCATTCTTGTTTTATAGCCGAGCTAGAAACAGATTTACAGGACAGCAGGTCACGCGCCCGACGAAAACTCGCTTCAGCTCGCTGCTGGATCTGATCAACTCAAAACAATAATGATAATAATGATAATAATAATAATACTAATAATAATAATAATAGTACAATTTTATCTCTATTTTAAAATGCTCCTTTATTTAAGTTCTGATATATGTGGAGGTCTGGTGGTCAATATTTATGTTCGGATAATAATTTCTGTGTTTGCAGCTTTAGCTCGATGTGAACTCTGTGTGACCTCAGGGAACACGACATCCCTGTCCCTGGAGGAAAGCGGTGCTACTCCAATGTTTGTAGAAGTTTCGTGAGGAACTCTAAATTCTGGAGTGTGAAAGGCGCATTTTGCTTCAGTGGCATCATTCTCACTGCACTGTGAGACGCTGTGTGTGTGTGTGTGTGTGTGTGTGTGTGTGTGCAGCTCTTTAGCGACACCTGCCGGATCAATCACGCGCCGCGCTGCATCCACTGGAAACTCCAGCTAAATTAAAATAAAGAAACACTGATATCTTGAGAGAGAATACAGATATCAACGACATTTGTTTTGAATAAATTGTATGCCATGGGCCAGTTGCGAAGAACGAAATAAACAGAGTACCAAGAGTTTGCGCATAGCCGTTTTTGTGTACGTTTTATTCGTTTTTGTTATAGTAAGTTATATTTAAAGTGTATTCTGTTGTTGTTGGGTGCTTCACACTATCTTCTACAATTAGATCAATTACATTTTCATTCATTTCATTATTTATTGTTATTTGTTTCTTTCACTCGTCAAGTTTTCCCTCGGGATAAATCCATAAATATTAAATGTAAAATATACATGCATATTTTCATCACTGATAGGTGAACAAAATGTATCAGACAACTGTAAAATGAGTACAAATCATTTACGCGTTGTTATTATTGCTATTAATAATCATTTTCGCCATATTTGGAAGTGCAAACATCTAATTATTTAAAAAAGGGAGGGAAACGATATATAGGCTAATCCTTACAATACTAAATAAAAGAGCGACATATTGGTCGAATACAATATCACTAATAAATTAACAAGCATTAAAAAAGTAACACTTTATTTTAAGATGTCCTTGTTGCTCGTTACATGATCTGCTATTATAATAACAATAAATTATGCATAAACACGCAAGTAACCTAAGCCAAGCCCTATTCCTAACCCCAACCACACAGTAAGAACATGCGGTCAATTAATATTACTCACTGAAACACAGTAACAAGAACACATTCAAATAAAGTGTAACCGAGATAATACATAAATAGAGCTCACTGCAGCGCCCGATCAACTCTTTGTAAAATATCTACTTTGACATGTATCTTGAAATAGGCCTATATATGTCAGAAGCTTTCAGTGTCCACGAGAAGAATATTAAAAGAAAGAGATGCTCGATTATCGATGGCTGAAGTGTTATTTGTGTGGCTCGTCTCGAGCGCGTAACATTAAATTCACGCTACACTTTTCATTTACTCCACTCATATCCCGCAACCAGAAGAATCTTCTCTGATTAGATAAGATTTGCTCTTTCCTTTAATTTTTATTTTTATTTCCTTTATTTTTTGGCCATTGCTTTATTATTATTATTATTATTATTATTATTATTATTGTACAGGCTAATAGGCTAT